>NW_028250934.1:0-209933 GCF_964263255.1 Lissotriton vulgaris | reverse complement strand
CCCCTTGCGCCACTTTTGCGTCACTTTTCCCATGTTAAAAGTGACGCAAAAGTGACGCAAGGGGCTTGTAAATCTGCCCCTATCACTTTTAATAAGTGAGGGCTGAGCAGCAGGACAGCTGCTCCTGATGGGGTTATCGCTTTATCTTATTTTTTTTACATCTTAACTTAACTAAAGTAACTTGAATAATCTACCTTGAAGTAGAGACATCTTTTTGAATACATCATTTGGCGATTGTTGAGAAGGAGAATCTACGCGTGCAACTTTTAAGAGGAAGAGTGAAATGGTGAAGAGTAGTCCAAGTTGAAGGAAGTGAAACTGGACTGATACAGAGGTAGATGACTTTTAGGATTTATCATATGAATGGCTTAAAGTTGTCTGGCAAAAAAGGAAAAACCCCATCAGTGACCCTGCCATCGGTCGCCCTAATACCCAGGTATGCCAGAACAGCGTTAATTAAGGGCTTAATATCAGCCAAATTGTTGTTTGTTTGAAGTTTGGAGGCAAGAATAAGACGAGCCTCGGTGGAGAGCGGTGGAGTAATAACTGTCGCTCTGCTGTTTATTTGTGTTCGGGGGCAAAAATCGGGCCTCAGAGAGAAGTGTGAGCAATTTCCTGCCATTGTTTTGACAGATGTTCTTGAGCAAAGGTCGAGCCATGAAGCGGATTATTAAGTCTCAGTAACATCTGATAATCCAGGCGCGAAAGTCCTTTCAGCGTTTCCAAGAGTTTAACAAGAGATGATCTGTATTGGCCTGTGGTTCGGAGGCTGAAAATCAAGCCTCGGTGGAATGTGAGCAAAATAGTGAAACAACGCTGTGGTAACATTTAATGTTTTGAGTGAAGGTTGAGGAAACGATGCGGGAGAAACTTAACTGGAAATATTAACTTTGGAAAAAGTAAAGTATATTTTATTGTTATCACCGTTAGCATAAGCAAGGAGAAGTAACGGTTACTGTTTCCGTTTCAAAATCTTCACCAGACAGGTTTTCCTTCTCAGCGAGCTTCAGCGTCATCTTCTGTGACGACTTTTCACCTGGCAAAGTGATTTGGCTCATGTGCGTGCCGTGATCCACACGACTCTACGTTGTTGTGCGTGCCTCCATCTTGATTGTGGCAAATCAAGGCATATATGGTAGGAGAAAGGAATTGCCAAGGGTGTTATCAAAAGCTTGTTTTCGAGAATCAGGTACTGTCATCAGTTCATTTTTTTTTATCATTCTTACGTATGGTGACAAATGGATTAAGGGAAGTTAAGCAAGGAAAAAAAGAAAATAGAATGGCAAGGTGCACGGAAGAAAACCGAATTGAAGAGTTATATAGGTCCAAGAACCGGAAACTGGTTTCAGAGCACAGCGGTTACTGGAATTGCTCAAAGGTCTCAAGATTAGAAGCTGGTCAGCGTACACAGACTAAGCAAATCATAGCTCGCAGTAACAAGACGATGTTTTCAGTAATAGTGGCGGCTGTGAGAGACCATGTTTGGGGCAATGTCCAGGAACAGGAAATGCGAAGGAAGCATGAAGACGGGGTGGAAGAGCCAACGTTGACTTGAGCACAACGGGGTGTAGCATCCCTGAGTGTTGTTCTTGGAGTGGAGTCAAGTTGTTGCAAGTCTCTCAGCCTTGGTTGTGCTGTTTGGTAGTAGGTGATTAAGTCACCAAGAGCCGTTCCACAACAAATGTTGTGTGTGAGTTGTGTCAAGGCAACTCATTAGCTTGTGTATGCGGCGGCCATGTTGCATGTAGTCACCCCTTGGTTGTGCTGTTTAGAAGTAGGTGAATAAGTCACCAAGAGCTGTTTCACAACAAATGTTGTGTGTGAGTTGTGTCAAGTTGTTAGGCAACTCATTAGCTTGTGTATGCGGGGGCTATGTTGTATGTAGTCACCCCTTGGTTGTGCTGTTTGGTAGTAGGTGATTAAGTCACCAAGAGCTGTTCCACAACTAATGTTGTGTGTGAGTTTTGTCAAGTTGTTAGGCAACTCATTAGCTTGTGTATGCGGGGGGCTATGTTGTATGTGGTCACCCCTTCGTTGTGTTGTTTGGTTGCAGGTGATGAAGTCACCAAGAGCTGTCCCACAACAAATGTTGTGTGTGAGTTGTGTCAAGTTGTTAGGCAACTCATTAGCTTGTGTATGCGGTGGCTATGTTGTATGTTGTCACCCTGTGTATGAGATGGCTATGCTGTATGTGGACACTCTTTATTGGGTATTGTGTAGAGTCAATTGAATGAGTTATGTGAGTGCTTGTTCTTTGTTTTAGATGTGCATGTTGTTTCCCGGCGCAAGAATGAGTTGTGTGAGTGCTTGTTCTTGGTCTGAGGTGTGCACGTTGTTTCCTGGCGCTTGAATGAGTTATGTGAGTGCTTGTTCTTCGTCTGAGGTGTGCACGTTGTTTCCTGATATTTATGGTGTTAAGGTTTGTTCCTTTGTGTCCTTCTTGTTGTTGTGATGGTATGATTTGTGGCATATGGACGTAGGATGTAGGATAGTTGTTTATTTCAGGAAGTAATGTGATGCTCTGTTCAGACTGTAGTGCACGTGATGAAATAAAATGTATTGAGTGCATTGTGTTATTGTGGAGAAGTGTGGCTCAATGGTTAGAGCGGCAGACCCTGATGCAGAGGTCTAGCCCGGGACCAGGGTTCAATTCCCCGCCTCGGCGGGTCTTGGGCTCAAAATTCCACGGACCTGATAATTCTCGCCTAGGTGCCTATTCCAATCATGGAGTCCCACTCTGCAACTCTGGGCAATAGCTTGCTTAATCTCCACAACGGCCCCCACAACGCTAAGGATGCCTGGCCTCCACCTTGGGGGTGCCCAGGAGTGGACGCCTCACAGGGAAAGCCAGGATGGGTTCCACAGCGGTATTCGTACAAGCGCCTTGAGACCCTTGCGGGTGAGTAGTGCGCTATACAAGTATCAATTTACATTTACTTTACATGTGGTCATTATCTTGATTGATTCATCTATTATATTTCACAATGCAGTTGTTTCCATAACGAAGGGAGATATGTTGTATCTTAGGTCTTCCTGCTGCTCAGCTACAATGCGTGTGATGTGGAATGTTGGATGAATGGAATGTTAGAGGTTTGAGAATGTCAGTTGGGTGAGGGCTGAGCAGCAGGACAGCTGCTCCTGATGGGGTTTTCGCTTTATCTTATTTTTCTTACATCTTAACTTAAATAAAGTAACTTGAATAATCTACCTTGAAGTACCGACATCTTTTTGAATACATAACAGCGCAAGGGTGCTGTTTGAGGGTTATGATTCCATATCCTGTGTGCATAGTTTGAGGCTTGTCTACTCTTTTTTTTCTTTTTGCAGATCTTGATTTGAAGTCTGAGAGGTATAATTTTTCAGCCAGTCAGGGCTGTGCACAGGACATTATTGCTTTGCAAGTGACACAGGTACTTGAAATCAGACTGTGACGTCCACGTCCGGATACACGACGAGTGACATCACAGGGGACTGGGTGTCAGAGTGGGAGTAACTGCATTAGCATGAGGTTAAGCAAAGTAACTTTAGATTTACCATCATGTATTTCAGTTGGGTAGGAAATATGTTTTGAATTAAGAGCACATCACTTGTAAAATATTTGACTTCCAAATGATGAGCTAATGCTATATTTTAGTAAATAAAAAATACTCTACGCTTTGCAGAAATTAAGCAGAACATACGTAAGGAAAACAAACCGGGGAAACGCGCAATTTGAAAAGAAGCCCGATCTAGACTGCCATTTTAAGTGCAGAGTGTATTTTGGTGTATGGCTATTTAAGAACATGGCCAATGGTGTATGGATATTTAAGAATATGGCCAAGACGTTGAGAATTCACCTTGAAGTCACAGGTCAGGTGTGAGGTATCCGCAGACCTACTGCAGCGAGACCCAACCCGACCCAACCCACCTCCTGAAATGGACCTGAGACTGCTGCTGCATCATTTATCCAGCACTGAGATTTTTCCCCCCACGCAGCGAGGAGACAGTGAGAAAGAGCAGATGCAGCCGTACAGCTCACTAGTGAGTAAGTGACTAGTGACTACTGTCCTGAGTGCAGTTAAAAAACTCGCCCCCACCCCTGCCCCACCCAGCAACAAAACCGGTCCCCGGCCCAAAAACCGTCCCCGTATGCCGAAATCTAAATCCCATAGGATATAATGGGTTATAGATTTTGGCAAATGGGATGTCCCTCACCGTTGTAAAAGAGTAACTCATCTGCTGAGATCAAAATCCCAAGTACACATAGACATAGCAACAGGATAGGCCAATGCGCTGCAGGTGCGCGGACACGCTGCTCATCTGGGTCACAAATGCATGCGCTGCTGCACAGGGGGGCTCTAGTGGGCGGCTCTCGTTGGTTAGTACGCTCCACTGGTAGTGGCGGCCCACACGCACCCCAACTGCGTTGGGGCCCCGCTGAGTGAGTTCCCTGGCGGCACCACCGACTGCGCGTTCCCCACACGCACACACTTTGCGTTCATAGTACACTAGGCAGTTGCAACACATTGCGCTCGCAATAAACTAAGCCATAGTTTGGTTGTACAGTTTGGACACATCCCCCGTTGGGTATACGCCCACAAAGTTATGAAGTTAACCACAGTTCTTACGTTTCAGATGCAGTCACTGGTGCCTCCTGACAGAGAACCCACCCCCAGACCTCCCACGATGCGCCCCTGCCCCCCTGGGCGAACACAACACAACACCACACATGGCATGCACTAATATCATGACCTGGTACATCCGGGGCATGCACACCCCATCGCGCCGATACTCTGTTTTTGCGTATATGCAGCGTCACCACACTGGGATCGCACTCCTACAAGAAACACACATGTCTCGAGTAGAGCTAGAAAGGCTCCGCAGACGATGGAGGGGACAAACCTATGGCACCACTTACTCAGCGCACATGCAGGGTACTCTGATCTGGGTGAAGGCAGGGGTCCCCTTTCAACACACGGACACGCAGGTAGATGCGGAAGGCCGATATACATTAGTGAGGGGGAGGCTTAACGGGCAAGACATACTGCTGGGCTCCATTTATGCCCCTAATACGGAGCAGCCTGCCTTTCTGGCGTCTCTAAATCAAGTCCTTCAACAATACGCAGGCCTACCCTGGTTACTAGGAGGCGACTACAATATGGTACTGAACACACAGTTAGATCGCTCATATCCACCCCTGCGCGCAGCGGCTGCGACCTCACTGGCACAGGCGTTTGGAGACTGACTGACACACTGAGCCATCCAGGACCTTTGGCGAGCACAACACCCCACAGACAATCTATACTCCTACTACTCGCCGGTACATGGCCTGCATGTTAGACTAGATAGGATAGTGGGCTCTCAGTCCTTGCTCCCGCTCATAACCAAGTCGGAGTATTTAGGCAGGACGCACTCCGACCACAACCCCCTGTTATTCCAAATTAGCTGGGCAGCTGACAGACCACCGGTGCCCACATGGCGACTGCAGGCGGCTGCGCAAGAGGATGCGGAGTTCAGGTCGTCCCTGGGGGGCGCCATTCTCTCCTACTTTGAGGACAATGAGGGCACGGCGAGCGACCCTTTGGTGGAGTGGGATGCACATAAGGCAACCATACGGGGGCACTGCATAGGGACCACGTGGAACATCTGGGCGCAACTATCAGCGTCCCTGACCCGCATAGAATCCGAACTGCAGCAGTATGAATGGGAGGGAGAGGGTACGGGTAGGCATGAGCTTGAATTGGAGGGATTACGGAGTGAGCATGCGGTCCTAATCGAATGATTACGGTGCCACAACTATGCGGCGCATACGGCCTGGACGCATGCGAAAGCAGACAGAGCCGGACGTTTGCTCGCCTGGCTGATACAGCCCATGGAGCGCAGGGTGCCAACAGGAGTAATTCGGTTGGATAATGGCACTGTGGTATACACGCAGCGCAAAATACACAGGGCGTTCACGGAGCACTACCGAGACCTTTACAAAGCCCGGGGCCCTGGCCGAGAGGACGCTGTGGCTGCTTACTTGGGGCTGGTCACATTGCCCACGGTCGCTGCCGCACAGAGGGAGGAGCTAGGTGCCCCGCTCACGCTGGAGGAGGTGGGTGACGCAATCCAGGCGTAAGCAACTGGGAAAACGCCGGGGCCTGATGGCCTTCCGGCTGAATATAACAAAGCGAACAGAGACATCCTATAGGCTGCTTCAGAGGTACCGGGAGGCGATAGCCGAGGGCCGACTACCGTCCTCACTGCGGGAAGCGTTTTTGGTGTCCCTGCCCAAGCCGGATAGGGATCCAATGTCCCTGGGCTCCTATCGCCCATTGGCGATGCTCAATACGGACTATAAAATATTGGCCAAGATGCTCGCCGAGCGCCTGGCACCACTGGTCTCCCATCTGGTCCACCCGGACCAAAATGGCTTTGTGCCGGCATGGTCAACGTCCCTGAACCTCAGGAGATACTTCCTAGTAGCGGCAGTGGCGACGACGGCTTGGCCCAGAGCGGGATGCCTGATATTGGATCTGGAAAAGGCCTTCGATAGCCTCGAGTGGGGATACCTCCGGGCAGAGCTGGAGGCGTTTGAACTGGACAGGGAATTCCTAGAGATGGTGGGGCTCCTGTACAGGAGTCCCGTGGTCCGCGTCCGTTTGGGGCCATATGTCTCGGAGGAGGTGGCGATAGGCAGGGGCACCCGACAGGGATGCCCCCTGTTGCCGCTGCTCTTCGCGCTGGCCATTGAACCTCTAGCGGCAGCTATGAGGCACGCATCAGGTGTCCCTGTACGCAGGCGACCTGCTGATATTTGTCAGGGACGTGAACAACATGCCGGAACAGCTTGCCCCACTGTTAAGTCAATTTCCTGACCTCTTGGGGCTCCGAGTTAACGTGGGCAAGTCCTGTCTCTTTGCCTTCAATAGTGAGACGCAAGACCCGGAGTACACCCTTCATGGTGTAAGAGTGAGGTGGTGCCTGGACACGTTCAAATACTTGGGGATCCAGGTATACCGGCAGTCGGCGGACCTGATGGACGGGATCCTAGGCAGAGCGGTCACCGCGCTCAGGGCGCAGGTAGGCTTTTGGTCCACGCTTCCTCTGACGACCACGGGCAGGGTCGCCCTGGCCAAGATGGTGATGCTCCCTCGCCCCCTTTACTATTTCACAAATCTCCCGCTGTTCGTACCCGCGGCTTTCTTCTCCAGGCTCAATGGGATCCTGCGCGACTTTGTATGGGGCACGTCCCAACATCGGCTTGCCCTAGGGAAGCTATTTCTCCCCATAGACAGGAGCGGCCAGGCTGCCCCCTGCTTCGAGCACTACTACTTGGCTGCGCAGCTCCAGTGGATTGCACGCTGGCTGGCAGACAGGGGGAGAGAGGACACTGCTGCGGATGAGCCGCCTTACACCTTGGAGCGGATCACCGCGCTGTTCCACCCGCTGGCAGACAGGGCCAAACCTGCCCGCTCCTATTGGGGGTGGCATATCGGTGCTTCCGTAGGGCACTATACCTCACGAGAAAAGTGCTCCCGTACGCGCCCGCAGTGCCGTTGGAGGGCTCACCAGGAGGCGAGGGAGTCCTTACACACTGCATGCTCGAGCACTGGCAGGAGGCGGAGGTGCAGACGCTGGGAGACCTCTACGAAGATGGAGCCCTGATCCCCTTCGAGTCGCTAGTTGCAGAGACCGGGCTTCCCCCTGGGGGATTCCTAATGCACAGATCGCTCATAGCCCGGATGGAAATGAGGTGGGGTGAAATGACGGAGGAGCCAGCGCAGCATCTGGTGATCCAGTACCTCCACGTCATGGGCAAAGGCAAGCACCTCATCAGGTGGTTTGCCGCGTCTCTGCGTCTACACACAGAACTAGACCTAGCCCCCCTCCACGGGAAATGGGAGCGAGACATGGGGAGGCCGCTGGCGGACCAAGAATGGGAACGAGTACTCAAAAGCCCGGTGCGCATACCCAGAAACATGCGCTTTCGCCAGATCCAAGTTTATATAGTCCACAGGGCCTACCTCACCCCGGATTTAATTAATAAGTACTTTCATAGGGCGGATGCAGCTTGCCCTAGATGCAGCGAGATTGCTGCAGACCTCCTTCACCTCCTGTGGCGCTGTCCGAGGCTTGGCGATTACTGGGGAGAGATACACGCCCGGCTTGTGCAATGCACTGGTCGCGACGTCCCATGCGACTGGCCAGTGTTCCTATTGCACCATTTCAAACGGTCCCCTACTGCCAAAGCGTCGTCCAGATTCCTAGACCTGGGAATGATCACGGCGGTGCGACTGCTGGCGAAAAGATGGAAGGCGAGGGAACCGCCCAGTGTACGGGCGTGGACCCTGTCTCTCCTTTCGTGGGGTTGAGCGGAATGGACTGCCATCAGGAGGGAGGAAATGTTGGGATTGCGCAAGGAGCCCATGGCGGCCAGATGGGAAAGTATGCTCAATGCGCTCCAGGTGGCAGAGACAGAAGCGGCCACGGAAGGGGTTGAGGGCATGGAGGGCGGAATAGGACACCATGGAGAGGGAGGCGCAGCGACCACCAACGACAGCAACAGAGGCAGCAGCGGCATCGACACCAACACGCAGGTGGGAGCCCCATAGCCGGGACGATGGGAGGGTATAGTGAACGGAGGGAACACGCGGGCGTCAGCAGCAGAGGACAGAGAAGGGAGGGGCGTGAAGGGCCGACCAGACACATTGAGAGGTGCAACGCGCATTCACTGATTGACAAGGGGGGAGGAGGGTCTTGGGCGGAAGCACGGGGTACTGATCTGTAATGTGCATAGATGTTATGACTGCATCTTGTTATTACTGTTTCTTCGCTACAAATGTTGTGGTTACAACCGAGTAGGGTTTATACGAACTGGCAATTCAGGTGGAGTTGGTGGCGCAAAGACTCACACGTTCTGCGGACATGCATGAAGGCCTGGTGCTCCACCGTTACTTGCATATATCATAACGAACTAATGCCTTTGTAGCGATTGATGTCGCCAGTGTACTGATAATGGAGCACTGGGGTGCTTGTTACTATAATTGTAAGTACTGTCTAAAAAGCGTCCATTGTGATCTTTGGAATTGTTTACTGCAAAATGCCAATAAAAAGAGTTGACAAAAAAATAGAGGAGATGGGCTGTGGGCTTCCCCCTCGGCCGTCATCTACCCAGCTGGATTTTGGCAGACTCTCCTTCGTCTCTCCATCCATCCTATCTCCATCCTTTCTCCCTCCTACACCTTACCTCACCCCATTACCCTTCTAAGCTCCATTTATTTCATCTTCCGCCTCTCTTGAAATTTTTTTTGTAACAGATGTAACTTGTAACTGTTGTATTTTTGTGGAACCTTATGTAAAGCGCTCTGATAACTCCGGGTCTAGCCAGTGCTATATAAAACTCAAATAAATATGTGTCAGTGATTAAAGGTAGATATAGGTAACCTATATCTTAGTAAGAGATGCATGCACCATCTTACCCAGGCTGCAGTAGCAGACCTGTGGTACCATTTTGAAAGGCTTCCCTGGAGTAGCATAATACATGCTTCAGCCCCTGGTAAGCCTCTGGGGTACCTATGGCCCTGGTACCCAAGGTACCATATACTAGAGACTAGCAAGGGTAATGCAGTAACCAATATGGAGTGTACCTAAAGTACATACAATCAAGTTAGAGGAAGCAGCTAGGTTAGGGTCCTAAAGTCGAAAAACATTGAAACACCAGAAAAAGTAGGCGTAACCATAGTAAGCAGATCCTAATCTCCTACACAACCCCTCCCCCCCCCCCCCCCAAAAGCTGGTACATTAAACTAATCTTGACCAGTTGAGTCTTCATGTTCTAAGTGGAAATATCTGGAGAGTCTATCTGCATTGGCATGGTTACTCCCAGGTCTATGTTCCACTGTATAGTCCATCCCCTGTAGGGAAATGGACCACCTCAAAAGTTTGGGGTTTTCACCCTTCATCTGATTTAGACATAAGAGGGGCTTATGGTCTATCTGAACAGTGAAGTGAGTGCCAAACAAGTATGACCTCAGCTTCTTCAGAGCCCAAACCACAGCAAAGTCCTCCCTCTCAAGCTGACCAACGTTTCTCTCTAGGGGTCAGCCGTCTGCTAATAAAAGCTACTGGCTGGTCCTGACCTTCATCATTCAATTGTGATAGCACAGCCCTACCCCCAACTCAGATGCATCTGTTTGGACAATGAATTCTTTGGAGTAGTTAGGACTTTGAAGAATTGGTGTAGTGCACATGGCCTGTTTCAGCTCATCAAATGCCTTTTGACAGCAAACTGTCCACTGAACTTTCTTAGGAACTCTCTTAGAAGTTAAATCATCCATGGGTGTCACAATGGAACCATACCCCTTGACAAATCTCCTGTAGTACCCAGTTAGGCCCAAGGAAGCTCTGACCTGAGCCTGGGTAGTTGCAGCAACCCATTCCATGATGGGCTTGATTTTGATCTGTAATGGTTGAACCTGGCCTCCACCTACAAGGTGGCCCAGGTACCCAACCTGGCTCTGCCCTATCTGGCACTTAGTAGTCTTGATAGTTAGGACTACCTTCTGCAAGGCCTCCAAAACATTTCTCAGGTGGACCAGGTGATCCTTCCAGGTGGAGCTAAAGACAGCAATATCATCTAGATATGCTGCACTATAGTCTTCCAGGCCTGTTAGGACTTTGTTCACCAACCTTTGAAAAGTGGCAGGTACATTCTTCAGACCAAAGGGCATTACCACAAATTGATAGTGCCCACTATGGGTTGAAAATGCTGTCTTTGGCTTTGCAAAAATCAAAATCAATGCCAGTACTGAACACTACTTCCCATACTTATATAAACTGGTACCAATGCAAATAAATCACAGGTCCCATCCTGAATCCATTAGAATTCCTTATTTTATATGCAAGATCCTTTAAAAAAAAATTGAATAATGCATCAATATGAACTCTTAAATTTGAATACACAACAACACTACATACCAATCCAAAGTACAAAAACCGAGACACCACATTCATTCAATGCTCTCCTACATCCATTCCACATTCATTCCATACAAAAAGACCACTCCACACCACAAGCAGTTCACCCACAGGTTAAGCCCAAATAGCTAATTTTCTTAAGCGGGCAAAACCATTGATGGAACTCAGCGCAGTCAGCCAAACAACAAAACAAATGCAAGGTACACCAAAAAAATGCACAAACAATTTACATAGTGAACCAACAATTATTTACAGTGCTCCAAAATTCACGCCAACATTTTTATACATGTTTGTTTGACTTGAAAAATGCAAGGTTGACTCATTTCGAACCCTCTGAATACCAGGGTTCTCCTCAGGACCACAAAATCTAAAGGAAAAGGGAAACACATTCTCTTACAATTCGTGTCACATAGTATAAACAACCAGTCTGAATGCACTCACCAGGGTGCTCGAGCATCTCACCTTAATCATAAAAGGGAGCCTACTTTGCTCTGACTATCATCAATGTGTCTAGAGAATAACAGTACAAAATAATTTTTTTTTAAAATAAATCATAAACTCTACGTCATTGCCAAAAGGTCCATCTGTCAGTGTCAAAAAGTGGAAACTTACACAGTGGTGTCTCACTTGTGCCTCCATAATCTTGTATATTAAAATTCCATCACAGGGGCAGGTATCACGCAAACCTAAACAAAACGGGCAGTTCTATGGAACAAAAAGAAGCACATACATCTTGTAAGGATCTGAAATGGACGCACACGAATGAATGCTTTGCATGGGTATCGTTGGGTCACCTACCAACTTTAGGTTTCTGCCAAGGGACTTTAATGGGGGAGGAACATGTTGTTTTTCTTTCACCCCGTGACCGCAACGGATGCCGGCATCTATCTGAAACCAACGGTGTCGCAATTATAGTCCCAGTTCTACATATTGGAACTGTGGCATCACAATATACACATGTTCAGCTGTTTGACCGCGGTACTTGAAAAGAATGGACCATGGACCATGGACTCACGTCATATGATTCAACATCATTCACTCGATTATGGCCCCATTGGTACAAGCTAAAAATAGCCCCGCAATCCAAAAATCTTTTCAATCATGCAACCGCTGGTTTCTAAGCATTACCTCGCCTAGAAGCGTACCTGTTTCTACCGTGGATTGGTACAAGCTACAAATAGTCCCGCAATCCCAAAATCTTTTAAATCGTGCAACCGCACGTTTTAAAGTGTTACCCCCTATAGAAGCGTGCCTGTTTCTACCGTGGCTCAGTAGCAGTTCCTCCTCCATTTGTTCACCGACACTAATGTAATCAATGCGTGTGACGTTTCTGAACCCCAAGGAATTATGGGAGTAAATGAGGATCCTGGGATTTGTGGTTTTATACGGAAATAGACCCCGTCCTCCTTTAAAGAACTTTACAGACTAGACAAGCTGACACGGGCATTGGCAAAACATGCTCCAAGAGTTTTATTCAAAGTGCAGGACCCTTCTCACATGAGGAAAAAAACAACGCACCTTCAAATTTATTATGATGGCCTAAATGGGTAAAAGCTAATCTGATCTGCCAGTAGCCAGCTGTAAGATCAAATATGCTCAGAAATGTGGCTGAGGCCAACATATCTATATGCTCATCTGCTCTTGGGATTGGATGGGCATCAGTCTTAGTGATTGCATTGAGACCCCTGTAGTCAACACAAAACCTCATCTCTCTCTTACCACCCTGGGTGTGAGATTTAGGTACCAAGACTACTGGACTAGCCCAAGGGTTTTCTGAGGGTTCAATAACTCCCAAATACAACATTTTCTGGACTTCATTCCTGATACAGTCCCTGGCATGACCAGGTTGCCTGTAAATCCTATTTTTAACAGGCAGACTGTCCCCAGTGTCCAAATCATGAGTGCACCAGGTAGTGCGACTTGGAGTCAGAGAAAACATTTGTCTGAATTGATTGAGTACCTGTCTGCAATCAGTTTGCTGATGATCAGTGAGGCTGCCTGCCAAGGTTACACCATCTACCGATCCATCATCAGGGTTCTGTGAAAGAAGGTCAGGGAGTGCATCACTCTCTTCCTCCTGTCCCTGATCAGTAGCCATTAGCAAGCCCATGTCTGCCCTGTCAACATGTGGTTTCAGTTTGTTGACATGAAGCACCCTATGGGGGCTCTTGGGAGTTATTGATCTACCAAATAGGTAACCTCTCCCTTCTGTTCAACAATAGTGTGAGTCCACTCCACTTGTCTTGGAGAACTGCTGGGGCCACAGGCTCCAAAACCCACACTTTCTGTCCTGGCTGGTAAACAGTCAGTATAGCCTTTTGGTCATGCCAGGCTTTCTGTAATTCCTGGCTAGCCTCAAGGTTTTAGCTGCCTTTTTCATATACTCAGCCATCCTGGAGCAGAGACCAATTATATTATATCCACTATGTCTTGTTTAGGGGGTTTGAGAGGTAACTCCCATTCCTCTTTCACCAGACACAATGGGCCTCCTACACGATGCCCAAACAGAAGTTTAAAAGGGCTGTAGCCAACCCCCTCCTTAGGAACCTCCCTGTATCAGCCGCGGCCGGTAGTGGGAGTACCGGCCGGGCGGTGACATAGGCAGGGTGGGGGGTAGTAATGTATGAATTACAGACTTTAACAGGTGAGTAAACATATGAATAAATAAAACGAATTTTGTTGCGCGCACTTCATCGCATTTGGTGATGCAGTGCACGCACGCACCAGGCTGAAGTCTCTAAATCATTTCCAAGCAAGCATACTACAGGGAGGTCTGCACTTACCACAACTTTCTTTAGGCCAATTACCCCTCTCCAGGAGAAATTAACAACTAGCATTGGTCACTTGGTAGGGTTAATCAAGTATGATCTGTCCAGGGTCCACAAGGTCTTGTGTCACCATTGTGACACGTGTTCCTGTTTCCCTGTAGGCCATAGCCTCTCTTCTATTTATTAAAGGCCGTTGTCTGTATTTACCCAAGTTACTGGGACTCACACAGGAGAACATATCCATGCCTCCATCACAGATTAAAACAGCCTGAGTTGGCACTCTGACTAGGCCAGAGCCCATTTCAGTACCCAGGGTTAACCCTACTACACCCTTCTGCTGAGCACCACCACTTGGAGTTGAACTCGGGGGAACAGTTGCCTTAGGGGCAATGGTGACTGGAGTTGCATCTTTCTTAGTGCAATCACTAGTCTATTGGCTATTCTGCTTACAGATTTTACACCATGCTTTCTTTTGGCCCTTCTTTATGGACTATTGAGAATCCCCACCATTAGAAGCTTTTTGGGGGCCTTGTGAAGACTTCTGGTCTTTACCCTTCTCCCCAGCCTTATTAGGATCTTGCTTCTTCTGGTCACCACCTTGGTTCTGTACCTTCTGCTTCCCCCTGGTTCTAGCCCATTTGTCTGCCTTCTTTCCCAATTCTTGGGGAGATGTCAGATCAGAATCTACCAGTTGCTGATGCAACAGCTGATTCTGACAGTTATTAAGGACCTGCTCCCTCATAATCAAGTTGTACAATCCGGTATAATCACACACTTTACTGCCCAGTAATCAGCCCTCCAGAGCCTTAGTATCACAATCAACAAAGTCAACCCAGTCCTGAGTCTGTGACTTTTGGGTATCTCTGAACTGTTTTCTATACTGCTCAGTAGTTAGGCCAAACCCATCTATTAGAGCACTCCTCATCATTTTATAATTATCAGCATTCTCTTCTCTGACAGTGAGGAGCTTGTCTCTACCTTTGTCTGCAAAGGAAAGCCACCGGATTGCTGCCCGCTGCTCCTGGGGGACCTTTTGTACTTTGAAGACCCTCTCCAGTGCAGTTATCCATTTGTGGATGTCATCCCCACTCTTGTAGGGAGGGACAATCTTGCTCAAGTTTTGATGGTCATAAGACCTATCCCTACCACTAGATGTTGCTGCCGCCATGGGACTCTAGTCCCATTTTGTTTTTTGCTCTTTCAAGCTCTAGGGGCTCCCTTTCTAAGGCTACTCTTTGTTTCCTTATCTCCAGTTGGGCTTCTTCAAACCTCAGCTGGTTCTCTCTCTTCTCCTGGTAGGTGTCCCTCCTATGAAAAGAGACAGAAGTCCCTACAGATGTGTCAGAATGGTTAGATTCCACTGAAGGGGATCTTGGCCTTCTAGGCACACCCCCAACTCTTCCTGGTGGGGCAAAGACAGGGCCACCGTGGCCTTTTATTTTTTATTTTTATTTTTAGTGTTTTGTAGAGCGCGTACTTGACCCGTGAGGGTATCAGAGCACTTTACAAGATATACAGAGGAGTACAAACAACATTTAGGTGCAGAATATACATACGAAAACTGTACAAGGGGATGGCGATGGGCCGGGGTGTAGGGAACATAGGGATACTGGTGATACACAATACAATTACAATCATATTTAAAGTCGGCAAAAAATAGGAATAAAATAATAAAACAATAAAAGTAAGAATAAGGGACCCGAAAATTCTCCGCGGGGAGAGTTGGTGGTCTGATGGAAAAGCACTAGTCTTAGAAACATCATACTTGGGGTCAGGCATGGAGGCATTAGACGAGGAATTTACCCATGAGAAAGATTTTGGCCTCCTTCTTGAAAAGTGCAAGAGAGGGGATTCTTCTGATGGTGGGTGGGAAGGAGTTCCAGATTCTAAGAGCTGCCCCGGTGAATGCCCTATTATAGGTTCTTTTTTTCTGGAAGATGGCGGGTTGGAGTAAGAGGTTTCTGGTGGACCGGGAGTTCCTGCTTCCTCCAGATACCACTAGTTTTTGTGCCAGATAATCAGGGGAGTTTGAGTAAAGAGCCTTGTGTGTGATGCAGGCCAGTTTCAGTTGAATTCTGGCCTCTAGGGGGAGCCAGTTCAGTGCTTTTAAATTTGGAGAGATGTGGTTGAATTTCCTGGTGCTGGTGAGTAGCCTGGCGGCCGCGTTGAGGCACACTTTTAAGGGTGCGAGGGAGATCTTGGGTAGACCACTGAGGGTGGAGCAACCATATTCCAGTCTGGAGATGGCTAGTGCTTGCATTGCCATTTTTAAGTCAGCAGCCTCAATAAAAGATTTCCGCTTCCAAAGATAGCTCAAGTGGAATCTAGCTACTTTAGCCATTGAGTTGATGTGGTCCCGCATGTTCAAATTACAGTCTAGGATTATGCCCAGGGATTTGGCAGAGTCCACAATGGTCGGTGGGCAGTTTACGGCTGTGATGGCCTTGATCCACATCTGAATCTCAGGGTTGGCTTTAGAAGGGGAGATTAGGAGAAATTCAGTTTTCTTTGCGTTGAGTTTTAGTTGGTTAGCGGCTAGCCACTGGACAGTCAGTTTCAAGGTCTTGTTCAGGGAGAGGATCTCCTCCAGTGAAGAGATATTGATGTATATTTGGTTATCGTCCGTGTACATATGGTAGGAAATGTTGGCGGTTCGAAGGACTTCAGTGAGTGGCTCTAAGTATAGATTAAAGAGGGTGAGGGACAGGGTTGAGCCTTGGGGGACTCCAACCGTAACCGGAGAGGGAGCTGATAGGTTGCCGTTAATGAGGAATCTCTGTGATCGATTATGGAGGAAGGACCTGAACCATTCTAGGACCACATCATCCAGACCCATCCTGAGATTGAGGCGTTCAAGAAGTTTATCATGATTGACCGTGTCGAAGGCGGAGGATAGGTCTAAGAGGATTAGCAGGCAGGTTTTGCCTTGGTCTAGGGCTTGGAGGGCATCATCCATGATGTGGAGCATTGTGGTTTCAGTGCTATGACCCGGTCTGAACCCAGATTGGACGTCATCAAGTAGGTGGAAGTTACTGATGTGCTGACTTAGTTGTTGCTGAACACATTTCTCAAGTTCTTTGGCTAGTAGCGGGATATTGAAGATGGGTCTGAAATTGTCGGGGGAGGATGGATCCAGTGCAGGGTTTTTTTTAAATGGGGAGGACTTGGCCAGCTTTCAAGGGGTCCGGAATCAAACCCAGGCAGCAGTGAGGCAGTTGGAAGGTAGGGGTAGGAAAGTGATTGTTAGGTTTTAGGGTAGAGAGGATTGGGGAGATGGAGTCTTCATCATAATATTCGAAGTCAGACCAACTGGCTTGGTTTTTAGGAGAGGCCATAGGGGGTGGAGCGGGGAAAGGGGGCAGGTCCAGAAGGGGTTGTGAGTAGGAGGCGGTACTGAGTTCAGTTCCTAAAGCTGTGATTTTATCCACGAAGAAAGAGGAGAATTCCTCTGAGGAAATTTGAGATTTGGGGGATTCTTTAGGTGTTTTAGCCAGTTTGTTGGATTGGTGTTTGACCAGTTCAAAAAGTTTACGGGGTCTATTCTTCGTGTTGCCCAGTTCAGATCTGAAATATTCTTTTTTTAATTAAGTATGTGCCTATTGTAGGAGTTTCTCGCCTGGCGGAAATGTTTAAGATGCGTCGCAGAGGGGTGTTGTCTCCAGTTTCTTTCACATTGCCTTAGGGACCTCCTCTCCATGTTGAGGGAACTAGTGAACCAGGGGTTCCTGTCTTTGACTTGTGATCTTTTTAGCTTTAGAGGGGCAAGGTCATCCAGAATGATTGAGATAGTTGATGAGTAATGCTCATTTAGGTCTCTGACTGAGGTTATGTGCGGAGGTGGGAGGAGGTCAGATTTGCAGCGAGCCTCCAGTTCCATAAGGTCAAGGGTTTTAGTGTCTCTGGTCCAGCGTTTGGGGATCACCGGTTGCAGTGTCTTAGACTTGCAGGTCCCAGGCAAAATGGAGATGGAGTGGTGATCAGACCAATCACATGGGTCTATGGAGATGAGCTTGAATGAGGATTCCTTAGAAATGATCCGGTCAAAGATGGCCCCTTTTGAGTGAGTTGGCTGAGAACAGGCTTGGGATAGGGCTTGGTCAGTTAGTAGGACTTTGATAGCGTTGACGTGGGGATCTTTGGAGTCATTCCAGTGCAGGTTGAAATCACCCAGAAAAATCTCTTTAGCATTGGAGGAAATCTTAGGTGTGATGATTTTCAAGAGGTGATCAGTAAAGGAGTCGTTGGAGCCTGGAGGGTGGTAGAAGATGTGTAAGTTGCAGAGATGTAGTGACCTGCTGCTGATGGAGAGTGCGAGGTATTCGCAGGAGTCAGTGGTCTCCACCAAGAGTTCAGTGACAAGGAGGGAGGATCGATAGATGCAGGCAATGCCTCCACCTTTCTTGTGGGAGCGTCTGTCTAGTCTAGTGATATTGTAGTTGGGAGGGACTAATAAGTCCAGGCAAGAGGAGGAGTATTCAAAGAGCCAAGATTCTGTTAGTATAGCTAGGTCTACGTTTTTGTTCTGGATGAGGTCAGCAATATCAGCGGCATGCTTGACTGCTGAACGGCAATTGATTAAGAGACCAGATAAGGGGGGGTCAGAGGAGGATTGCGCGGGCGGAGATGTCTCTGAGGTAGCGGGAGTGGGTGCTTGGGAGGCTCAGTGATCGGTGTGGGGGAGGAATGGGGTGACTTAAGGTTAGCAAGGGAGAGCTCGGCCAGGTGAAGGAGGTTCATAAGGTCCTGAACGGAGCTATGGATGCCCTGGGTTAGATTAGTCGCTCTGGAGTGTAGAGTTTCAAGATCAATAAGAGCGTGGGGTGCTTGCAGGCAAAGGGGCCCAGGTTCAGGAGCAGAAGCAGTCCAAGCAGCATGTAAGGGTGGAGGGGAAGGTAGGTTGGTTTGAACAGACCCTGGAGTCTTTGGAGTACCTAGCTCGCAAATTTGGTGAAATGCAGGTAGGAGGTCTGGCGGTTCTAATGGGGTTGCCAGTGGGCGAGCTGTAACGGTGAGGGTGATCTGTGTTGGGAGTCATAGTGTGGTTAGTATGGATTGCGTCTGCGGTCAGTGAGAGCATACTAGTCTCGCCTTAGATGAGTGTGCTGGAAGGGCAGCAATCAGGTGTGCCAGGGATCGTCCGTGGTTGAGGTCAGTGGGCATGCTAGGGGGATGGGAAGAACTGTAGTGGAGACCCTTGGGGGAGTGTGTGGGTGGTCGGGCTCGGTGGATTGGCAGGACAGTGGGTTATTGGTGTAGGTGTTAGTCACCCTATTTGTGTCGTGCACATGGTTTCTGAGTAGCGTGAAAAGGTCTGTGAATTTATTGAGGTTATTGGTAGAGGCTTGGATCAGAATGATGCCATTTTTATAGAAGGTGATAGTGAGTTCCGCTCATAGGGTGGAAGAGGGAGCAATTGTGAGTTTTGTGCCGTACGGGATGTTTCTGTTAGAGCAAACGTTAAGAAGGTGTGTCAGGGTTTTGCACCAGGCAGGTGTTCTTCTGGAGTAGAAGATACGGTTATTTATGGACATGCCATTGCCCGCGTTAAGAGCGCAGGTCAGATATCAGCGTTTCAGGGTGGCTCATTAGGGTGGCGTGCTTGAAGGATTTCGCTGCGGTTTTGTAGAGGTTGGGGTGGTAGATCAGCATGTAGAAATTTTCCCCTGTCCACGTCAAGCCAGGACGTACCATGATCATTGGGGATAGACACTAATGAGGATAGTAAGGTAAAGTTCTGAAGTGCCCTAGTGGTTTTGAAGTACACTAGTATAGGTAGGGTCAGTTGAGGTAGTTATCTACACTATAAACATTGAGTAAGGTTACTGGCGTAGAGTGGAGGTGAAATGATGACCAATCGAGCAGTAGAGATGTGAGGTGGCACCATCTTAAGGTCAGGCACTGAGGAGCAAAGTCAGGATGTCTTGGGCGGTCGCCATTTTAAACTCAGGCATTGAATGAGGGCAAAAGAGCAGGTAATTTTCAAAATCCGACATCACTCAGAGGTGAAATACAAATGTTTAATGGTGGCGAATGTAGGTTAGTTTTAAAGAGAAAAATGTTGTCAGGGGTACAGGGGAATAGCTTGAGCTGCCTTTCAAGTAGCCGCCATTTTAAGTAGCTTAGAGTCTAGCACAAAACCCTTACAGCGTTAAGAGTAGTGGCTCTGCAATGTGCCTAGTGCTTACCACAGTGTGATTTGCAGGTTTAAAGAAGGCGACCTCCAGAAAGCGAAACCGTAACTGCTTTCTGTGTGGGGAGGACCGTCCATGGCATGGCAAGCCCTGCCGCGGAGGATCAACGCTGTGGAGGGCAGGCTTTCAATCGTTCTGTGCTGTGTCCAGGGCAGTGTTGAGGTGTCAGTGAGGGGCTCGGCGCCGTGGGAAGCAGGTGCCGAGCAAGATTGAGGCAGAAGAAGCGGGTGCAGGTATCGGTGCAGATCCCAGGGGGGGCCCAATCATGCCTCTGGCAGCTTCAGGGGGAGGAGCAGCGGGAGCTCGGCGCCATGGGAAGCATGCGCCGGGCCGGGCTGCGGTGGACCCCAGCAGGATCGCTACTGCCGCGGAGTCTCAGGCAGCGGTTGGGGTGCAGTAGAGGCTGAACGGGCACACGCAACAACCCTCAGCGTCCACTGCGAGCTCCTTCACCAGACACTACTCCCTCTGGCTGAGGAAAATCACGCTGGGTCACACACAGGGGAGCGGCGAAGGCTAGGCGCCGAGAGAGAGTGGGCATCGAGCTAGGCCGCGATGAGCCTCCGCAGGATCACAGCAGCCACGGGCGGGGCACAAACAAGCCTCAGAGAGTGACTGTTATGCAGCGAGGGCAAAGCAGGCACAAGCACTCACCCCCGGCGGCAACGGGGAGCATGGGCCACCGCAGCATCAGCGCGTCACTCTGGGAGAACAGGGGTGAGGCAGTCGCCGTCCTTGGAGGCAGGCAGGCAACGGACCAGGAGTGGGCTGCAGTCACCACTCAATTAAACTCCTGGTAGCAGGCCCCTGGACCTTCATGGGGATGCAGACGGGCCGCAGGGGGCCACACCAGGCCTCAGTCCGGTCCCCCCACCACGGCAACTCGGCCTTCGAGCAGGGACGGGGAGAACATAAGATGTCGGGCAGTGAGGGGCAGAGGAGGACGCCCTGCAAAATGGCAGCTTTTCACTCCTAGATCCCTCCCGGACCTCGGATCCAGGCAGGCAGCGGTCACGACCCAAGGGTTGTCCCTCCATCAGAACCTGTGTCCCGGTGAGGAAGCCTCCACCTCAGGCTCTGCACATTGACAATGTCATGGGCAGCGAAGGAGGGACGCAGACAGGGAGCAGCAGAGGAGTTCGGCAGCAGTCTCACCAGCAGGTAGGAAGATATGATCTCTGAAATCCTCACAGTGGATGTTGTTCTTCTTGGGCGGTGTGCAGTCGGTTCCAGAGTCGTCTGGGACCGAGGGAAAGGTTTTAACTGGGATAATTACCCAAACTGGCAATCCCCAAACCTGCAGCTCCCGGAGGAGGCTCCTACTCCAGTTGGAGCTGGATCTTCCAGGTCTAGGTCATTGTCACCTGCCTGGTCAACATCAGTATCTGAGCCCTGTGGGTTAGTACCACTGACCTCTTCCCTTTTTGTTGCTTCCACCCCATTGCCACCCTTTCAGGCTCTGAAGCCTTCCTCCGGTCATCAAGCATTAACACCTCTCTGAGATGTTGGATGGTGGCATTCTTGCCTGTCTTCAGTTTCCTCATAGTACACAGAGCCCTTAATCCTAAAAAAAGGAATGTGTCATACTTGGATGTCTGTAACATACTGACATCTGACAGGGACCCACTGGTTCCTGGCCCTGAAGACATAAAAAGTGAGGTGTGCTGTATGCACTAACTTCTCTAGTTGTTTGCCTACTAAACTCTCTTGAGTAGTAGAAAGAATGTGATTATGTCATTGACACACAACTCTAAGTTCAGAAGAACTTACTGTATTTAAGCTTGTATTATATGTACCTCTGGTACCTTTAGTGGTTTTCAAATGATCAATCACTTGAGATTATCTGGTAAAACAATGGTAAGCTGGAATCCCACACGCTGCACACCAATGAGAGAAGTTGGCCTGGCATATGCTGTCCACTATTCTAGTGGGCGCCTTGCACCAGTCCAAAATGACCCTCATTGATGGTAGGTTTAAAGACAACCTATATAGAAAGCCATCCTAGTGGTAGCTGTGGAGAGCAGCCTTCAGGCTAATCCTTGAAGGAATGTAAATCAGCTTGCTTTACCAGTCTATAATCTCATGAATGACCAAATGAAAGGAGAACCACACCAGGTATGTATATAAAATATATGTATTTATTCTAAACACATCCCTCTAGTCTCTTTATGAGGCTAGAGGCAAAATTACATTCAGTAAACTTATTTAGCACACAGTAAATTAGCACAATATACATTGAGCCCTAGGGGCGTATCAAACCATATATTAAGAAAGTGGTATAAGAACCACGACTGACATAGATACAAGGCCTAGAGCCTTTAGAACCACTGGGGCCACCATGAACCACCCAAGGGAGTAACACAGGGGACCCACGGGGGATGCGTTCAGTGTCTAAACACAGCCGCAAATCACCATTAACTTCTATGGGGAAAGTCGTGATTGGAATTTTAAAGATTAAGGACACTTAGAAGAGGATTTGAAGCAAACCCTTTTAGAACTAGGCAGTTCTAGAGGCAATACCCACGGGAGCATGGGAGAATTCGAGTTACCTCACCCAGGGAAGCCGGGTGCATAGCTGTCTTTTGGTGTCGAGTTTCGAAGTCATTTTCAATGGCGATCTGCTGCAAAGTGCTGCTGGCGACCAAGTCGAAAGTGTCTGGGTGGATCAGAGATGTGAAGGACCTGAAAGCAGAGGGAACAGAGTGTGGGTCACTAGCCAGTGATCAGGAAGGCAATGAGCGGATGGCCACCGATGTCGGGTGATTTCAGGTGAAGAAGGAGAAGCTTGACTCTTCAGCCACGAGGACAAGGAGGCGTCAACAATGACCAGGAGCTGGATTTGAGCTGTCCAACGAAGGATGTTGAGTGCTGCGGTGTCGGTATCCGGATTGGACACAACAAACCTTGGCAGCAGCAATCCACGCAGAAAGCAAAGATTGGCTTCGGTGCAGACCAGCAAGGTCTGAGAGACTCACTACTTGGTGTAGAGTCAGGGCTTGTCTGGAGCAACCAGGAAAGCCCGAGAACCAGAAGAGTTATCTTCGTGGGGACTCACCAGTTGACGGGCTGAGGATCGCAAAGTAGCCTCGAGTGGAAATGCTAGAAGCGGGCCCATTGAACACTCTTGGAGTGTAGGCCCAGAATCTTCAGTGCAAATGGTGCTCGGGCTTGGACTACAAGTAGCCCAATGCACAACTTCAGGAAAGCTCGGGAAGTCGATGCACTAGCAAATGTGCACAGTGTCCAGGAGTTCCAGTCCAACGTCACTTGTGAGGGCTGAGGGTCTCAGCTTCACTGGGATCTCGTGTCGGCCTCTGAGAAGTCTGGAAGCCTGTGTCCTGAGACACAAATCCAGCGGGATCCGGTGGGAGCTTTGGAAATGCAGACTGGCAAGATGCGTCTTTGGTGCCTGTTCGAA
Source organism: Lissotriton vulgaris (assembly GCF_964263255.1). Taxonomy (NCBI): domain Eukaryota; kingdom Metazoa; phylum Chordata; class Amphibia; order Caudata; family Salamandridae; genus Lissotriton; species Lissotriton vulgaris. Next base: position 186,615 of record NW_028250934.1, on the reverse strand, counting down.
AAGGGGAGTCACTCCTTGACCCCAAGGGAGATTCTTCCGTCTTCTAGTCGTGTAGAATGTCGAAGTTCCGGGATATAAGTTGCAGAGTTTCGTCCAGGTGTAATCTGAAGTCCTAAGGACTGGGGTCCCATACTTATACTAAGTTAAGGGGTTGGACATACTCTGGGGACCCACCTATGGGAGGGTTAGGAAAGAGCGGTGGTTACACCCATTCCCTTTGTCCAGTTTCGTGCCTGAGAAGGGGCTGAGTGCCCCTGCAACCAGATTGAACTGGGGTATGCACAGGGACACCACGTGTGCCTCCAGCATTGTCTGAAAAGCATTCTCTGAATGCACCCACCCAGCTCCAATACACTAAAGCCTATCTGGGAGGTGGTTACTCCTCCCTGTGACAGGAAGCCTATTGTCCAGGCCTCCCCTGTTAGAGTTTCATCCAGCAGCAGGAGGTCAGACTTGTGTCTGTAGCTGCAGCATCCACTTTGTGATGCTGGGGCTCTTTTAAACTATGTCTGGTTAGGTTAGTGTGTACATCTCTTCTCCCTCTAGAATGGTGGAATAATACCCCTGCCGCCAGGACTGGCGGGGGTGTAGGATTCCAAAGTGTTTGACACCAAACACAATATGTTTCCATGCAGCCATTCCAAAGTTAGCATTTACAGCGAGGTTATAATGCACGTGAGTATATGGTCTGGCTGCGTCACAGAACAGCTTCAGAGAATAGATTCCGAAAACTGCAGAGGGGTCCTGTTCATGCCTGGGCTCCCTCTCACACAAAACCAAGCACTCTGCCTTCAGGATTGCTAAGGCCTGCCATAGGAGTGACCTATAGGTTTATATGTGTCAATTATTAAAGTTAGATATAGGTGACCTATATTTTAGTAAGAGGTGCATGCACCATCTTAACCAGGCTGCAGTAGCAGACATGTGGTGCCATTGGAAGGCTTTCCAGGGGTGGCATAATACATGCTTTAGCCCCTGGTAGACCTCTGGGGTACCTATGCCCTTAGTACCTAAGGTATCATATACTAGGGACTCACAAGGGTAACCCAGTAACCAATCTGGAGTGTACCTAAAGTACATAAATCAATTTAGAGAGGAAGCAGCTAGGATGGGGTCCTGAATAGCAGGGCCCCAAGCCAGATTGAAATCGAAAAACAGTGAAACACCACCAAAAAGTAGGGGTAACCATAGTAAGCAGATCCTACTCTCATACGGGCTGGGTAACATTCTCTTGAATGGAGTGATACGTGGAGTTATCTAGCACATTATATACATTTGTCTTGACCAATTCCTCCTCCTCTCCCAAATACACATTTTATTCCTTATCCTTAAAATTAATATTCTCCATTTTGAATAAAGAAATGTGATAGTCTTTGAAAATCCCGGACAAGTGTGACACTACTTCATAAAATTAAACTGACATCTGCTCATAAATAGAGTCTTGCAAGCAGGTTTTAAAATTAAGCACAATGAGAAGCACAAGAACAACCTGCCAATTCGTTACAAACCCTCAGGGAAGGAACTAAAAGAGTGCCCAATTACCACACGTTAAACAATGGTTTGATAAAGAAACAAGGTGCTTCAGAAAGTTAAACAAATTCTCAGCTTAGTGTTCATCCTGCATGGAGTGCAAAGAAAAGCTTCAGGCACTTAGTTAGAAGTAAAGTAGAATCTTGCCAATGCAAGCTTTTTACAAGATGCCTCTAGGCATAACAAACAATCACTCTGAAGTTCAGGGCAGACAAACAAGGCTGAAGGAAAGCAAACCATCCTAAGGGCTTAGGCAAGAGCACAGAATAATGAGAGTAGAATGCAGCATGACTCAAACAGCCCAAGAACAAGTGTGAAATGCAACAATGGAGTGGTCTGATAGAATATTGAAAACACTACACAAAAATATACCACACCTGGTTAGAAACATAGAGCTTATTTTAATGAACAAAACAAGCCAAAGCAACAAAAATCTATCTGATAATTAGAACCAGAGTTATGAATGTTTGAAGAATAAAATGAAATGTAATGCCTAAAAGCATAAAACACTAACTGGGGAGCATTTGCCCCATGAAATGTGGTGCATGAGTGATGTAAACTCTAAAATGTGATTTATTAAGCCACATAAGGCCACTTTGCGTGGTCCTGATTGGCTTGATAAATCAAGAAGAACACAACACAGCTGAAATCACTGCAAAGCGTTACTCTGCCCCAGGGAGATGTTCCATGGGCGTTGTGTGGGTGTTCCCAATCAACGCCCATGGATTTTGATGCATTCCCAGATTTACCATTACTGGTAGACCTGGGAAAGCCCCAAAATGCTGCGCCTTACCAGGAGAGATGTAAGGAGGAGAAGTAGCTTCATTTCTCTGTATTACTTTTTTGTGTGTGCTGCATTTTGCACCACATATTGAAAGAGGAATATGCTCAGGAGATTGTTTTTGTGCAGGAAGGTGCCCCCTTCCTCCACAAACCCAATCCTCAATACAACATAGGCACCCTTGTACTATGGTGCAAGGGAGCCTGCCTTGGCACTAAGCAGCCGTTGTGCACCAGCGCTGGAGAAAAGGCAGGATTGAGCTGCATTGTGCTGCATTACTTTTTAATAAATGGGCCTCAATAATGCTTCTAACATAGTAGCTTGCTACAACACATAGCAACCTTAAATAACCTCCCAATTAAAGAGGTATAACCCTTCATTAACTAACATCAACTAATTGCCATACATTTTGAAATCATGACCTAGTTAGCAATGAGGTAACTTTTCTCCAGCACACACTTAACTGTGGCCTGTGAGCAGCAGCTAAAAAGGTTGATGTTATTTGAACGCGGTCTCTTATGGTTCTGTGGATGTTGCTGGTGGTTTCTTTTTCCCTCTGCTTGTAGCAGGGGGTTGAGGTTATTTCGTTTGTGTGGCTGCTGGCTAAAGCATACCAGAGTCTCCGGTCTTGCAGTGAAATGCGCCAGCCAGCATACGTAACCTTCACATTTGGGTCAGGCAATTATCATGACAGTGATGCTCACAGAACCATAACACCCAAGTAATGTATTATGCCATCGACTACTGCACTATAATGTTTCCATTTATGTGAATGGCTCACTGCGAGCAAACAGGTCTCACTGAGGTGTTACTATAGGATCAGATGAGAAGTTAAGTACAGGGACCATCGACCGGACAAAATGTAAATATTGCTCTAAGTTTCAGAAAAGAAGCTGGAGTGGCCATAGCTTTACTGCTTTAAGAAATACATTCTATTTATTTGGTTTTTGGTTCTGGTAACAGGCGGGTTTAGATGATAGCAGAGCTCATGTCAACAAGACATTCAATGCAGGGAGAGTCAAACGCTTCGGTCTTTGGCTTGCTTTAATGAACCTCCTTCAGGCACTGGCTGGACGAGATGGCTCAGTTCTCAGAATTGGGCTGTATATTGAGAATTACCACATTTTAGATTAGTGTTTACCAAGCAAAACTTAAAAACACAGGGGCATATTTACAATAAGTCGCGCATCCCTGCATATCAGTAGGGATGTACCACTTATTGTGCACCATGCCTCCGCCACAATGGATGCGCCGCATTTACAATGCGGCGCTCCATGAGGCAAAAACGGCACAGATGCGTCACGCATCTGTGCCGTAAAAGTGGCGCATTGCTGGAGTTGCGTCGCAAGCACGACGCAGATCCAGGAAGGCTCTAGGGTGCCCTATCCTTCAAATGCTGCGTCAATCCTTACGCCTGCTTCAAGCAGGCGCAGGGTTTTGACGCAGCATGGGCCCCAAAGTGACTGAGTGAAATCTTGTAGATTTCACTCAGCCACTTTTAGGAGACGTTCCTGCGCCGGAACGCCCCCCGCCTGCGCAGGAACGCCTCCTTCTGGCGCAGGGCTTTACAACGTGACGCATCTCCCAGATGCGTCACGTTGTAAATACCCCGCACCATGGCGCATCTTTTGCGCTGCCGCTGCGTCACAAAAGTGATGCAACGGCGGCGTAAAAAAGGCGCAAGGGGCTTGTAAATCTGCCCCTCAGTTTCAGTCAAAAAAACATTGTGTCTTTTATTTACTATGTTGTTGTCAGCCTAAGACAGACATCTCTAAAACACATTCTTTCACAAAGTTTCAACTTGCATGCAATTTATCACCCTCCAGGTAACAATAGTTATTTCATAGAACAACTAATGGAGATCATTACGGCAAACACCAACACCGACACAAATAATATATTCTTAGGGGATTTTAATCTGCACTGGAAGACAACAATGACAAACAGGTCAACACTCTTAAAGATTTCTTAGCCGAGCTAAACCTATCTCAAGCATGCAGACAGCCAACTCATTTGAAAGGAGCTACGTTGGATTGGATAATTTCAAAAACAGAGAATACTTCAATTCTATCAATTGAACCATGCGACTGGTCGGATCACCATGCCATAACCTTCCGGATTCCCACATGGAAAAAGAATAAACACTCACAACCGAACAAAGTAAAAAAAATGGATACGGGATACAAGAGAACCGAACATGGAACTCCTAATAGATAGATGCGAGAAGGACCTGTACCCGCCTAACAACTTGCAGAACGTGAATGATCTAACTGACCACTACACTTATTTAATAAAGGATATACAGGCAGATGCATCAAAGAAAATACCGGGAGCAAACGGGCAGATTCTCAGAATCTGCCCGTTTGCTCCCGGTATTTTTGCATTTGGGATGCATCATCCCAAATACAGAAATCGCAATTTAAGGAATCTCTAAATAGAGATTCCTTAAATTGCTCTTGCATTTAAGGAATCCCAAAATGAGATTCCTTAAATGCAATGCATGAAACCCAAAAAAATAGCGATTTCGCTAATAGGGGGAGCAAATTACCATGAAGTTGAACTTCGTGGTAATTTGCTAAAACTTTGAAAAATGCACTTTTGTGCATTTTTCAAAGTTACATGTTGCGCGCACACATGCCCTTAGGGCATGTGTGTGTGTAACATTTGTGCACAGGTCCATTTCAGGGGTGCAACAGGGTGTCCTTTGGACACCCTGGCACCCTTGAAATAGCGGAACATTAGCGATTCGGTAATAGCTAATCGCTAATAAGGAATGGCTTTCCCATTCATTCCTATAGGCCTTTAGGCCCATAGGAATGAATGGGGAAGCCATTCCTTATTAGCGATTAGCTATTACCGAATCGCTAATAAGGAATCTTAAGGAATCGCTAATAACATTGCGATTCCTACATGCATCCCGTTTTGCGAGTCTTTAATAGCGATTCCTTAAAATTCGCTATTAAGGACTCGCAAAACATTACTTTGATGCATCTGCCAGATAGTGAATACCACATTGCCTCTAAAACTGAAAATAGTCACAGAGAAGGACAAAAATCCATGGTTCAACAGAACACTGAATGAGGAAAGAAGGAAATAGAGACAAGGAGAGAGAAAATGGAGACAACACCCATCTTCTCCCGAACTGAAAACCCTCAGAAAAACTAGAAAAGAATACAATAAGAAGATCCTCAACTCCAAAAAAGAATTTATTAGATCAGAACTGGATTTTGCCAAAAACAGACCACGGAAACTATTTGAAATATTAAAACAACAATCTAACAAGTTTGCCAAATCATCACAAGAAATCACAAAAACACATCTAAGTTACGATGAATTCTCAACATTCTTCACCAACAAAGCCAACACGTTGAAAAGAGAGCTTAGGAGTGAAGCGGATAGCTTAGACACCCAAAGACCCACAACGAACAATACCAACTCTATCAACTCAATAATTAAGGAGGACAAGACAAAAAATAAGGCCCACTGGGATACGTTCAAGTTGTTGGACCAGAATAACATCACTAAAACGCTACTAGACATCAACCCTAATAACCATTATAACGACCCTCTCCCACCAAAATTCATGAAAGAAGTCAGCCACATCCTGATTCCTATATGGACAAAAATTATCAACGCCTCTCTCTCACAAGGGATACTTCCGGAATGCCTATAAACTGGACAAGTAGTCCCCATTATCAAAAAACCGACTGCGAACCCAGCTGATCCGAACAACTTTCGCCCAGTGACCAACATCCCTATTCTTGCCAAACTAATAGAGAAATGTGTATAAAAACAACTTAGCGAACACATAGACAAGTTCTCCCTATTGGATGAATGCCAATCGGGTTTCAGAACTGGTCACAGCACGGAAACAGCAATTCTACATATAGTCGATGCTGCTCTACAGGCCCTAGACCAAAATAGATCATGTCTACTCATCCTCCTAGACCTATCTTCTGCATTCGACACGGTAAACCATGCAAAATTGTTGAACAGACTCCAGGACAGGATGGGAATATCGGGTAATGTCCTGAAATGGTTTGATTCCTTCCTCAAGAATAGAACGCAAATATTCGTGATCAACCAAAAACTGTCGCCTTCATGTCCTAACACGATCGGAGTTCCCCAAGGATCTACATTATCTCCTTCATTGTTTAACCTGGGATGTATGTCGTTACAACGCATACTTTTACTCCGCATACCATTACAACGCGGTTTTTACAACGCATACCATTACAACGCATAGCGCTTTGAGGTGCTGGATAGTGGTAAGTATAATTTACTATTCTAACTCCAGTCCCCGTGGACCCTAGGGAAGGTGTTGGATAGTAAATTAAACTTACCTCTTATCCTAGAGCGCCCCCCAGCGCAATGCGTTGTAATGGTATGCGTTGTAATGCCTGCGTTGTAATGGTAGTGCGGAGTAAAAGTTGCGTTGTAATGGGTGTATACCTTTAACCTGTATGTCGAACCGCTTACGGAAATTCTACGAAATTCAAAAATAGCCTTTCATATGTACGCGGATGACACACAGCTATACATTAAAATCGCATCTCTGGAAGACATCAAGCGAATGAACGAGGCTTTACAAACAACACTACAATGGTTAACAAGCTACCATCTGAAGCTAAACACCCAGAAAACAGAATTCCTACTAATCTCACCACTTAAGAACCATACAGAATCCAAGGAATGGTCTAAAATGATCACGGCACTTAACTGCACCCCTACCTTAGTCGAGTCGGCAAAATCGCTTGGAATCACACTCAATGAGAACCTTGATATGAAAGCTCATATCAAAGCAATGGCTAAAAGCGCCCACTTTCATTTGAACTACATTAGAAAAATGAAACCTTACATTTCTCAGGCGGATCTTAAACTAGCAATCCAATCTTTGGTAATCTCGAGGATTGAATATGGCTACACTACTTTATCAGGACTACCCAAAATCTCCACAGCTCCACTAAAAGCATGCCTCAACGCAGCCGCAAGAATGATCACTGGGTCGAGAAAGTTAGACCATATCTCTCCACACTTGTAAACATTAAACTGGTTGCCGTACGAAGCCAGAATTCAACTAAAAATGGCATGTATCACTCACAAAGCGCTTCACTACAATACACCTAGATACCTGGCCCAGAAAATCTAACTATCTGGAGGAATCAGACCAGCTAGGAGTGCCAAGGAGTTAGTGCTGAGCCCACCCATCTTCCGGAAGAAGAAAACCTATGATAGAGCGTTCTCAGGAGCAGCACCCAGAATCTGGAACTCTCTCCCTCCAAACATCAGAAAAATAACAAACACAGAGTCATTCAAGAGGGAATTGAACATTTTTCTAATGAGCAAATACTATTCGTTTTAAGCTAGGGTAACTGCTTAATCTGTTATTGACCCGTACTTTCGACGTTATTTAACCAGGTATAGTTATATTTTACAAAACTGTATCCATTGAACCTTACATGACTGTATCTATTCTACCTCATGCAATGTAATGCGCTCTGATACCCAAGGGTCTTGTTCGCGCTATACAAAACTCTCTAAATAAAATAAAATAAATAAATAAATAAATAACATAAATAAAGATATGAAACAATGCGGAAATATATCAAGGGTAATCAAGGGAGTTTGGGGACTTCTTGTTGGGTGGGCTGCAATTGAAAAGATTGTTTAGCACAGATATCAAGATATAGTGTGATAGGAAGCCATAGGTTCATACGTTTCGTTGCCATATGAATAGGAAACACAAAAGCAGTATCCAATCTGTGGTTATGACATACATTGTACCACCATGCTCTAAAAGAAACGTTTGAAAAGTTTTTCTAGTTAGCTGTGATCTGCTGGAATGCAACAGCCAATAGCAAAATAACGATCCGAACATTGAGTGTGGTGTCTTCCCAGCAAGAAGAGAGACTACCCAGGAAAATATGAGTGAAAGAAAACGGAATGTGAGTGTGAAAAATTACATTAATTTGGGACCAGACCTGTGTCCAGAAGTCATGAACAGGAGTTCAAAAAGGGGTGAGCCCTCAAAACTCATGGACCTGGGTCAATATGTAAGTACAAGAAAAAGTGGTCTGAGTTCATTAGAAGTAGTTTTGCAATTATTTTGTATTAATGTATATTTAAGAAACACCACGATTTATGGTTCACTTAAATATGCTTGACGCAATAAGAGTAAGGTATGCAGTATTAAGAAATGAATTGTATTTATTCCACATACAAGTTTATTCGTTGTACCTCTAACTGCATACATTTACTTCAAGGTCAACTGTATTTCATCAATGTAATTATAAAAGCATTGCATAGTAGGTGCTCTCAGTGCAAAGAGAAAGGGGAGTGAAGGGTTTGTGAGGGACAAGGTAAAGGTGGTGTGACAATGTTGCATCACATTCAAATCATAACGCCTTTACAATTAAGGTAATAACAATGTTCCCACAATACATCACACATAGGTAAGATTCAATCTTTCTATGGTGTGTAGAATTTAGGCGTAGTCTACGTTTTGACCCCGAAAGCGTAAAAGGGTTAATTATCCCTCATGTTGGGGTCTTCATCAGGACAGGAGAGAGAGCCTGGAAAACGTAGCATTAACTGGTATTAGTGGTCTATGTGGTGGATAGACACTTCAATGGCTGATTTTGGAGATTACCTACATAGAAAAAGGCGGACGGTGATTCTTGCGTCACGTCTAGGGCCTGGTTGTGCTCCTAATCGTTTCTGAAATATATTGTAATGAGGGAGGTTTTGAGCGGGAATACTGAACAACTCAATATGCCAACTGGCAGAAGAGTGAGATTTATTGGTTTCCACTTACTTCAAATTGTCATCTTATAATGTAGTGAAGGTCATTGGAAGTTCTTCATATATGTGTCTTCACCGTGCACCACACATCATTCTAAAATGGGGCATGAGACAGATATTGGTCAGAAACGGTAAATCCGAATCGTTCAAACCATTTTACAGTGAAAGTGTACACTCTGTGCCTGAGTAATTAGTCAAGACCTGATGGAAATCTATTTACACCGCCGTGTATCAAAACAATTATGTACATTCTTAGCAGTAACACAGCATTCCTCTCTAGTTGCGGGTATTATGTCCGTCGTTATCGTTTCTATGTTTATTATACTTAGTGAAGGCCAGCGGGAACAGTAATTATCACCGCCGGGTCGGCACAACTAGTATAACCATGCTGGTTCTAAGGGTCTTCATAACTTTTAGGTGAAGAGCTAAGTAACGGACACCTTTTTAGGCTTTCATACCTTGATTGGAACTGCAGCGGACTGCTCGCGTCGCGTCCTCTGAGGTTGTGGAGATGCGGTACTCGCGGTGCTGCCGCTAGATGCTGGATGCGGGAGGGCTCGTCACAGGCGGCCAAAAAGAAGCTGCCATATGTGTATGCCGTGACTGGGCACGTAGAAGCGCGGGGGACTGTCTGTAAAGAGTGTTTGCAAGACTCCACTAGTAGTAAGGTCTAGGGGATGTGAACCCATTGACTGATATATTCGTATTGTTCCCTCATGTGGATTTTGTATTGCTGTGTGGGGTACACAGTACTATGAACATAGGCTCCCACAATGGGGCAGCACTTCTTAGCACCCGAATGTAAGTGCTTGGTACGGAGGCTCGCAATGCCATTGTAATTCGGAGGTCTGACGTCCATATCAGCCGTGACAATTCTGCATTCTGTAGGCATATTACTGCACCTCATATGTACAAACGAGTTATTTGTCTTCCGACAGTTGTTCTAAGACAGTATGTACATGACAGAGAAATATCGCAAATTAACAGTATTGTTACATTTATATTCAGAATGGTCTTGTTAACATCCATATACACGTACATAATTGGAAGGCTCGCGATGCTCATATCAATAGAGGTCTGACAATTATATCAACAGTGTCCGTTATGTAAACATATTACTACACCTCATAAGGTCTAACAATTATATCAACCATGTCCATTCTGCATTTTGTAAACATATTACTGCGCATCATCTGAACTGAAAAGTTTACCAAGTCATTACTCATCTTACGGCAGTTATTTTTAGACATCATAGAAATTTTTCACATTATAACAGTTATGTTTATAATAGGAATAGTCTTGTAGCCAGCCTATGTTGTACTTATAGTGTCAGCGCAGAGGAGCCTACGCCTGACAGCGCCGAGGTGCCTGTTAAATATTGTGCGCCTTCTATCTGAGGTAAAGGATGGTGCCTTACAGCTAAGATATATTACTGTTGTGTAGTATCTTTCTGGGTAGAGTATTGTTGTACACAGGGAGGGCCATAAAAATATGGAATTAGAGACCCTCTCCTACATGGAAGATTACATTAAGGGCTTAATTGGGGGAGATACAGGGAATGCTTTCCTCTCATCCAACAGCGCAAACATAGACTACTCTCTGAATGAGAAAATTAATAAACTAGAACGTCTTGAGAAAAAACTAGTAAGAACCAAACTTCATGGACACTTACTGACTGGGTACTTGAGAGCCAACATCATCCCTACCGGCCTTCATGTCCAAAACGAGCCTGCTATCTTTGTGGATAGTCCGAAGTTTAAAGAAGGCTTTAGCTTTGTGGCAAACAACTGCTCCCGGCACTGGATGGTGCTGGGAGTAGAGACAGCGAAAGAACAAGTTGAACAACTGACGAAAGAGATCGAAGACTTGAAAGCGGAAATATCCGGCCACTCGGCATTTGCGGATGCAAAAGAGACCCTAGAAAGACTGAAGAAAACCTTGAAAGACTTCGATATAGAGACGCAGACGAAGAAATTGGATAAACTATCCAAAGACATCCAATATTACGATAAAAAGAAGACGTATCCATATCTTCAAGCAGACTACTATAGACAGGACGGTGTATAGAGAAGTCTATTATATATGAAAATAAGGATTGTGACAAGGCCGTTGCCCTGGACGATTTACGGAGTTTAGACCATATCTTATTCCAAAGAGATATTGGCCAGGATGTGACAAAGTCATATTCCCATTGTTCTTCCACCTAGTGGGCTCTGTGATGTGAAGGTACTTGTAAATAGCAGAAGCTTTAGGTGAAGTGGGCAGAAATGAATGAAGCTGTGAAAATGGATGAATGTGGAATGGGAGGGGTATGGGATTGTGAGAGTCCAGTATAAGTGGACAATACCGCCTCTTTAAGTGTAAGGTACTTGCTGGCAAAGGAGGTAGGTAGGTCAAAAGATTGGCGAAGTGTGGAGAAAGGTATAAACGTAGAATGCGAGAATAGTTGAGATACCCAGAGTAATCCTTTTTGCCTCCAAGACTTCCAATAAAAGGGCTTATTGTTGATTAATAGATTTCGATTATGTCAAACGGTGGAATTGAGGAAGTCAGCAACTGTGGTGAGGAGAGGGGGAGTGAAGGAGAGCAACAGTTTAGCCGTGAATTTGTGTAAGGGAGTGGATAATAAGAAAGGTTTACGGGAGAAAGAAATATATTCAGCAAAAGAGAAGGGTGAGAGTGAAAAACGCTCAGCAGTGACCCATAAAGGACAGGGAATGTCAGGATCTTGTAACCAAAAAGATGCTTGTCGCAAAACCAGGAAGTCTGGAAATTTGACTTCACCTTCTGACTTGGGACGGATTAATCGGGTGAGAGACATCCAAGCCTTCTTGCCATTCCAAAGAAAGGAAGATAAAATTGAATAGATTTTTAAAAAAACAATTGAGGGGATTGGTACAGGGATGTTGGAAATCGTATAAAGAACAATAGGGGACAACATCATTTTAATGGTGTCAAGGCGTTCCCCCACAATGACAAATAAAGGGGATGCCATCTGGTCGTAAAATCTGATAATTTCGGAATGCATTTGTTCATGCAGAGAGAGATAGTGTCCGGAGTGGAGGGAGTCTATATGTAAGCCTAAGTACTTGATGTGAGAGGAACTCCAAGTAAAATTAGAGGCACTAAAGTCAGGTTTAAAAGTGAACTTTGTTAGGGGCAGTATCTCAAACTTGTCATTATTAAGTTTATAGCCAGAAATTAGGGAATACTCACGCACTTCATCTAAAAAGGCGGGTACTGATTCAGTGGGATTGGAGATGAAAAGCAGGATATCATCCGCGTATGCAGCAAGTTTGATGTGAGAGTGAGGGGTTTGATAACCATAAATGTTAGGGTTCTGACGAAGCCTGGAGAGGAAGGGCTCCAAGGCTAAGTTGAAAAGAAACGGGGATAAGAGACAACCCTGCCGGACACCTCTTCCCAAATTAAAGAAGGAGGAGACTAAACCATTGGCACATACTGCTGCACGCGGGTTGGAGTAAAGAAGAGATACCAAAGAAATAAATTTGGGGCCAAAACCAAACCATTCGAGGGCAGAGAAGAGATAAGTCCATTCCACCCTATCAAATGCTTTCTCAGCATCTAATGCAATCGCTGCAAGAGGATGTTGTAAACGGGAGGATTTCGACAGGATGTTAAATAGGAGTCTGGTGTTGTCAGTAATAAAACGTCCTTTGACGAATCCAGACTGTTCCGCACCTAAGAGGTCAGGCAACAGGAGGTCTAACCTTGTTGCAAGTGATTTGGCAAATATTTTATAATCTATATTAACAAGAGAGATGGGTCTGTAATTCTTACAATATTTGGTATCCTTCCCTTCCTTGGGTATGAGGCAGATATGAGCATCAGAAAAGGAGCCTGAGGAGTTCCCCAAGGTAACAAATGAGCCAATTAAAGAATGCAATTTTGGTAATAATAGTTTCGAAAAGTGAAGGTAGAATTCAACTGTGAAACCATCCGGTCCGGGGGCCCTGTCTTTTTTAAGGTGTTGAAGTGCGATGAAGAGTTCATGTTGGGTTATATCAGTTTCTAAAGAAGTATGGTCAAGGGTATAATGTTGGGGTTTATGTATGCTGTAAAAGAAGTGTGATAGGGATTGGGGAGAGGTTTGAGTTTCAGAAGAATAGAGGGTCTTGTAAAATAGAGAAAATTCAGTTAGAATATCAGCGTCCTTCTGTTTAAAATCAGAATTGTCATCATAAATAGACTCAATATTCAACTTATTGTGCTTAACTTTCAAATAATTTGCCAAAATGTTCCCGGCTTTATTCTTACCCCCGTAAAATTTTGCACTTGACTTTAGCAAATACAAGGAAGCATCTTCCATAGATTTTTTGTTAAATTGCATTTTAGCAGCAACAAGAGCTGTCAAACTATTTTGAGAATGTGAGGTAAAGTAGGCGTGCTCCAATCTCTTAATTTTCTGAAGAAGATCACTGATACAGGTACGGGCAATTTTGCTTTTTTTGGCGACATGACTAATTAGGAAATCCCTCGCCGCCGCTTTAATAGCATCCCAAATGGTATGCTTGGGCATGGAATGAGTATCGTTAATCTAAAAAAACTCCTCAGAAAAGGCAGTAAATGAGGAAGTGAACTTAGGGTCTAAGAGAAGAGTGTTGTTAAAACACCATCTCATAGGTCCAGTAGTTTTAGGTAAGATGTCAATATTGATCGAGACAGGGGCATGGTCTGACAATAAGATGGGACCCATTTCAGCATCAGTGAGAGTTTGTGCGATGGCATGGGACACAAAAATATAATCAATCCTTGACTGGGAATGATGGGATGGTGAGTAGAAAGTGAACTCTATCGTTGTGGGATTACAAAGGCGCCAGGCATCAATAAGCTTGTGTTGAGAAATTGCCTGAACAAAAAGTTTGTGGGGTTTGTTGGGAAGAAAATAAGTTTTGGAGTTTCTGTCTAGAAAGGGGTCAAGAGGTTGATTGCAGTCTCCCGCTAGAATGAAATTGTCGTCCACAAATTTGGTGATGTGTGTAGACATCACATGCCAAAAAGTGGGGTCACCTCCAGTAAGGGCATATACATTAAGGAGAGAGAATTCAAAGACAATTTAACATATATCCATCTACCTTCGGCATCTGATTCCTGAGTTATTAGAGAATAAGAGAGGTATTTGTAGCATAGAATTACCACCCCATTACGCTTACCATCACCAGGAGAAGAATAAACATCACCCACCCAGCCCCTTTCAAGTTTAGCGGACTCTGCATCTGAGAGATGGGTTTCTTGCAGAAAAGCAAAATCAACATTTAATTTGGCTAGCTGAGATAAAATTCTTTGTCTATTGATGGGGGAATTAATACCCTTAATATTCCACGAAATCTAATATAATACATGAAATGATAGACAAATCGGATAAATTCACCAGAAAAACCCATTAGAAGCAAAGAATACAAAATCAATGTAGGTTCGTAAGAAAAGAGGAAGATGAAAAGAAAGAGCAATTCAATAGAGCATAGTATTGTGAAAAGAAGAGTAAGAAAGTGAGGAGGAGAAAAGAAAGAAAAGTCATGAACAAATGAGGAAAGGAGAGAAACACCTAACACGTTATAAGAGCCAGAAGAGAAGAGAAGAAATAGTAAAGCATTGAAAAGTAAAAATGCAATATGCAGGTAAGGAAAAAACATACCTACAAAAAGAGAGAACTAGAGAAGTGCAGACGGGAATAAAGGAGGAGGGGGAGCCACTTGGATCAAGCAGGACAACAGGGGTCAGCCAGACGTGTGACCAGTAAAACACCACGGACAAGGGTATATATCCTAAGGGGACGAGAAAAAAGAGAACAATAAAGTTAATCTGAGTAATACAAGGAACAAACAATATCAATAAATATCAATAAACATGGGCACCATCAGGAAATATAAAAGAATAACCTGACAGAAACAGAATACAAGAAAGCAAAGAAATACAGAACAGGAGTAACAACCACAGGAAAAAGAGCTAAAGTTGAAGAAATCTATAGAAGTAAAGGAACAAAGATCTCAGGTGTGGAAGGAGGACGAAGAGCCTGAGGAATCCATGCTGGTTGGTGAACATGAGTTGATGAAACTCCTTAAACGAACAGGATCTTCAAATGTCGTTGTTTTATTGTTGTATGTAACTTTGAAGAGGCATGGGTGGTAAAGGCCATAACGAGCACCCATCGACCTCAGTTCAGCTCTCATATCTAGAAAAGCTTTGCGCCTATTTGCGGTGGCTTTGGCATAGTCCTGTGCAAAAAACAGAGAAGAGCCTGACCATGTGAGTTTTGGTGAAGCTTTAACAGCCGACAGCACCTTCAGAAGATCAGTGTATTCTAGGAAATACAAAATGACACCTCTAGGTCTTGACGAAGTTGAAGAAGAGGAAGGAGGTCGACCTAATCTGTGGGCACGCTGGATCTTGAGCGACGTGTCCTCCGGCAGATGAAGCAGCTTAGGCAAAAAAGATTTGAAAAAGGTGAGGGGGTCATTCCCCTCAATGCCCTCCCCAGGCCGTAGATGGGCAAATTATTGCGCCTATTACGGTTCTCAAGATCCTCCACCTGCTTCTGAAGGGAAGAGATCTGAGAGTGCAAATGGGGAATTGTAGCTCATGTTTCTTTAAAGGAAGAGACATTTTGTTCCACTGAGGAGACCCTCCTGTTCAGTTGAGACCAATTATCAGACATCAGTTGTAACTTAGCGTTGGTTTCCTCCATGAAGGGACGCAATGCTCTGATCTCCTTCAACAAGAGTTCCAAGGAAACTGGTGACATGGACTTGGGCAGAGAAGGAGGGTCTTTCTTAAGCCTTTTAGAATTTGTTTTCCTAGAGGTCACCGCAGAGGACTCCATCTTGGTCTGCAAATTCTGGACGGAGGATGTCTGAGAATCCTCAAACTTGGAGAACTCAGAGAAAATCTTCGAGTTTTTGATGAATATGTGTCGAGGTATAGTGGTAGACGAGTGCGCTAATCTGGTAGTGCCCATAGAACACTCTCAAAGCACCTGCAAAGTCAGAGATCGCAAAAATATCAATTGTGCAAAAAAACGAGAAAAAAATGAGGTCTGAGAGAGGTGGCAGGTGGGAGAATCAACTAAAAGGCCAAATGACGCAGTATAAAGGGTGAACAGTCTGTCAGCACGTGAGGAAGTGGCCAAAAAGACAACAGCGCAGAACAACAACCATAGAGTCTTGGTGGCAATGAGGCAAGAAGAAGCTGGCAACAGGTGAGTCAGATCAATGATGAAACAAGATATGAAAGCAACATGACTGCAGTGGGGTGGAGAGAAAATGGCTGACTCCCAGAGAAAGACGAAAATATCTCAGTGCTGAAGGAAGTAGAAATATGCGTCAGAATTAGCCCGCTTTGAGCTTATAGGCATTAGAGAACTTGATAGTAAATAGTTATGGGCGCATTGCAGGGCAGTAAGTTGAAGAAACATCTGAAAAAAACCTTCAAGTGTGCATTGGGAGAGAATGCGCACAGAAGAAAAAAAAACAAAATGGCGGTCGCCGCAAAAACGGAGCCGCGACCGGACTCACAATGAGGCAGAAGTCGGGTCAAACTGCAGCTCTGGTGGCGACAAGAACATCAACGCGTTCCTGCATTCTTCCGAGGTCCGAATCTGTCCCCTGTGTGACGGTGGGTTAGCAGGAACCTGTGGGACTCGCTGGTCGACACAGAGCGCTTCACCCCATTGCCGTCATACTCCCCGGGCGCTAAGCCACGCCCCCCTCTAAAAAACATTTAAGAATCACAAACACCTTCCATTTACTTGGCTGGATTTCGTCAGCTGTTTAGTGGCTAGTAAACAACTGTAAAATGGCAAAGGGTTGTGTTCTACACCCATTATGTAAACCTGAATAAATTAAATGAAGACAAAAAGATAGTGGGTAGAAATGTGCATAGAATTTCTCATACATTAAACTTTTTTGCAGTTTATTAAAATATAGCACAAACCCGCCCCAAGGTTTTTGGAGCGCTATATATGCGCACTAAGTGCATTACACAAGATCAACTTTATTTTGTTTTTGTAGGCATGGGGAGATAGAGTGGTTTAGCCAGAATCACAGGATGGGGAGTCTGTGGTACTGCACCCTTCCCCTTTCTCATGCACATTAGAACAGTAAATGTTGCTGAACCCACAACAATGTGCTGCATAGGTAAATTTATATAAGGTCTCTCCACTTGTCTGTTGCTATCTCCCAGGGACAGCTTAGAACAATAGTATCCCGTTAATTGGCAACAATGTTTGCGGTACTGAGTGACAACTCAGCAGTACTACTACTGGACCAGGTTATCCGCTCCCAACTTTCGCACCCTGTGCTGCGCCGGACACGGGCAGGCTTCTGCTGAGAGGGTTGACAATATCATACTGTGCTTCAGAGAGAAGGAGCAGGTCTATTTTGCCCTCTCCTTAACCAAAAACTTATGCTACAGAAGATAAAACAGACCTGGCACAAGTGTACTATCAGCAAACAAACCTATGTTACTCATCTGTTTAAAGTGACTCTTGAGGATGCTGGGCGCTCTCCCACATGAGGTGCAGTCTTCACCATAGGGACTGTTCTTCATCCCACTCCAGGTGAGCCATTGCTAGTGGTTGGCTCACACTTTGTGTTGATCTCTGAATAGGGAGGAGGGGGGAGTGTACTCTAGATGAACACCAATCCAAATAGTCACCACTGCACTCTGTTTCAGTGATGAACTGCCTAGAACGCACACAAAGCCCTACACAACCAAGGACCAGGATACCTCAACAGCCGCCTCAACTTCTACGCTCCCAAACGCCAGCTTCGATCGACCGGCCACGCCCTCGCCACCGTCCCCCGCATCCGAAGAGCCACCACAGGGGGACAGTCCTTCGCCTACCTCGCCGCCAAGACATGGAACTCCCTCCCGACCCACCTCCGCCTGACCCAGGACCACCTCGCCTTCAGGAAGCAACTCAAGACCTGGCTGTTCGAGCAGTAGCGGACCCCCCTCCCCTAGCGCCTTGAGACCCTCTGGGTGAGTAGTGCGCTATATAAATGCTTGATTGATTGATTGATTGATTGAGAATTTAAAATTGCCTCAGGATGACCTAACTCTAGTTTAATATTGTCATCTTGTGACAAACATAAAATCAAAAGTGAAAAATCTGGATCTTCATGTCTGCAATCGACAGATGGTTCATGTCTATTGAAGCCTATTATCTATGCGGCATTTCATCTGGAATAGAGGTTATTGCTATACCCACCACAAGTACATGTCTACAATGGTGTCTGGTTGTGTGTAAAAGAGTGTGTACACTAACTAGGTTATAGGGGTGCTGTACACAGCTGAGCCTCTCAAGGTGAGGACACACTTATCTGGAACCTGTGAGTCTCCCTGTAAAATTAATAATGAAGGCAACAGTACAGTGGACCAGTGGGGTCGTTAGTTTCCCTCACAGATGTTGAACTTGCATAAATCATTCTACATCAGGCAGCAAAATTGAGGCGACAAGATAGACTCATAAGGGTTTATCATTACTATTAACCAACTACTTTGTAGACTTTTATTTATGTTCAAAGCTGCATGACAGCTTTGAGCTTTGTCGGAATCTTACATTTTTATGTTGCATATAGTCGGAAAGGGTGAACTGATGACATTGCACTTTAACAAAAGATAAATATAGTTCAGAACTAGAAAGGAAGTGGCGAACCAGCAAGGTGACAGAAGACCATACTACCTTCAAAACAGCACTCAACCAGTACCACTGCCTCCTGAAAGAAACTAAGAAGAATGCCCTCAGCAGACCACATATAAGCCAGCACAAACAGCAGAAAGGAGCTCTTCCCCCATCGTAAAGGACTTCTCCAACCTGCAGCCTCAGAGAACAACATCAACGTCTCCCAAGAACTGTGTGATACCTTGGCAGACTTCTGCCATGACAAGATATCAGTCATCTGCAACAACTTCAAACCTCAACCCCCACTGCTGAGAGCATCAGCCTGCTGACGTCCAAGAACACAAACTCCAAACACCTGTTCACCCATTGGAACCTTCAAGCCGCAATCGCCATCATGATCTCTGAGCACTCAGGAGCACCCATGGACCCCTGTCAACAGCACATCTTCAACCTCAGGAGCAAGACAATTGGTGAGGAGCTCAAGTAAGTCCTAACACCTCCATCACCCTGGCCATCAACAAACACATAAGTTTCCACCAACGTACCAGACACCTATAATATGCCTCCCTCTCCTCACAGACCACCCTGGATCCACTGAGGCAATAGCAGAAGACACTCCTTCTCACACCTGTTGGCCAAAGCTTGGAACAACCTTCCCCTACACCTTATGAACACGTTATCACTCTGGCAATTCAGGAAGGGACTCAACACATGGCTGTTCAAATTAACAGATCACCAACAAAGCAGGTAGAAACTCCAGAGCCTTAAAACCCTCACAGGGATTTGTTGTGCTTTATAAATCCTTGATTGATTGAGAGGTGTGTTTAAAACATAATTCAGTCATGTTATATTTTGAAGCGAGACACCATTTAATTAAAATGGATACGGTTTTCTATTTTCTCGTTTACTCTACTCCTACCTATTCCCACTTCCAAACAAAGACCTGCTGCAAACTTTCTCTCCTTACAATTTCTGCGGACCGGCAGGTGGGATGTCAACCATACCACTGGTGAGAAAGCGTGTATTGTGAATGGAACTTTCTTCATGTTTCCTATGTATAATTTTAAAGGACTTCCGCTGAAAGTTCTGATGTGGGCTGTTGAAGGCCTAATTTTGTAAAGGTGTTTGTCTAGAAAATGTTTCATATTGCATTTCCACATATTTGGACTAATGTTGCTGAGGGAGAGAGGTGAGATTTACCTTACCTTAAGAAATGGGTTTGTACTAAGAATTAATATTTGTGATGCTGTTCATTCTGATTTGGCCAAAGTGAGCTAACTATGATCATACCATGCTGAATCTACAATTTTCCTAATTGCTTAGTGTTAGAAATGGGGGTCTCTCGTTGGCCGAGCTAGGTACCTTCGTCCAAATAGGGACCCTTGCTTCTAGTTAGGGTAAGGGGAATACACACTCTAGATAACCCCTGCTCACTCCCTTGGTAGGTTGGCACGAGCAGACAGGCGTGTCCCAAAGGCAATGTGTAAAGTATTTGTACCAACATTCACAGTAACACAGTGAAAACACCACAAAAGGACACCACACCAGTTTAGAAAAATAAAGTATCTTTATCTAAACTAAACAAGAACAAAACGGAAAAAATCCAACATACACAGTTAGAAATATGACTTTCAAAAGATTTCAAGAACTTGTACCATAGAAAACTATGGATGTTTGAGTTTTCACCAAAGTACCTGTTGATGCATCAAAGGTTCACAAGTCAAACAGCTGCAGAGTCAGGAAACAAAGAGATGCAACACTCCTGAGACCTTGGGAGACGATGCTACAGTTCTGCAATACGCAGAGGATGAGTTGCGTTGAATCCGGTCTGTATGAGTAGTGATGCGTCGATTCTTTATGATGGTGATCGATGTGGCGGCGTCGAACGGCGCTGCGTCGGTCCTCTTCAGCCGCAATCCCTTGATGCGTGGATTTTAGCAGTTCTTCACGTTTCTTCTTTCTTCTAGCTCCCAAACAGCAGCAACAAACTCCAGAGTCCCAAAACTGGCACAGGCACCTCTTGTCACGCTAGAACTCACAGCAGCTGAGTTCAGGGGAGCTGGAGGTGAAGTGTTTGTGTCTGTGAGACTCCAGGACAGGAGGCCAGCTCACTTCAGGCCCTTGGAGATCTCTTTCAAGCAGAGGACACAGCACACAGCAAAGGCCTTATCCTTTCCTTGGCAGAATAAGAACTGCAGGCCTACCCCAGACACACAGCAAGGGCAGTACTCCTCCTCAGTCTCCCTAGCTCTTCTCCTTGGCAAAGGTTCCTCTTGAATTCCAGGAATGATCTAAAGTCTGGGGTTTTGGGTCTGATACATATACCCCAAAATGTCTTTGTTCTATTTATGCAAGGGGCTCTGAACCCAGTTCAAACCGGTTCGGGGGAGTACTCGGCAAGCGCACATCATCATCTATTGAGAGTGTGAGCCTCGGTTTCCGACACACCACAGAGGGGGCAGAGCCAGCATTGTGGAAGACAGGCACAGCCCTATTCAGGTACAGGTGCTACTTCAAGCACCACTCCAAATGCAGATCAGGCCTATTCAGCATAGTGCTGACTCATCCAGACTCCTGGAGCCACTGCACCTCCCCAGCCCCTGTCACTCCAAAGCCAGACAGTCAATCCACAAACAGGCAGAGCCACACAGGATGGTTGAACAAGAAAATAGCCACTTTCTAAAAAGTGGTATTTTCAAACACACAATTTAAAAACCATCTTTAATAAAATATGTGTTATTAAATCCTCAGTTCAGGGATACTAAACTCAATTTTTCTATTGTATCCCTATGGGAAGATATGCTTGTAAAATGTTACAAAGCATTCCCCATTCGGTCCTATGGGGCAAGATAGCCTTTTAATAGTGGAAAAACTACATTGGCATGATTTCACTATCAGGACGTGTTACACACATCAGTACATGGCCTAACTTTCACATACACTGCACCTTGCACAGGTGCGTACCTTGGGCCTACCAGAGGGGTGTCCTTTTTGTAAGAAAAGGAAAGGTTAGGGCCTGGCAAGTGACTGCACTTTCCAAATCGACATGGCAGTTAACAAAATGCGCACAGGCACCGTGGTGGCAGGCCTGAGATATCTTTTCAGGGCTACTCATGTGGGTGGGACAATCAGTGCTGCAAACCCACTAGAGGCATTTGATTTAAACAGTCTTGGCACACTCAGTGCACTTTACTAGGGAACTACTGGTCAATCAAATATGCCAATAATGGATACCCAATCACAATAATAGTTTACACATAGAGCATATGCACTTTAGCACTGATTAACAGTGGTAAGGTGCCCAGAGTCCTAAAGCCAACGACATCAGATCAGGAAAGAATAGGAGGAAAAAGCAAAAGGTTTGGGGATAACCCAGCAAAAAGGGCCATTTCCATCATTTATACATAAAATGTGTCTAAAAACCCCTGTTTTTCATGGATCAGGACAACTTCTCATTTTACTCTAGAAACTCTGTCCAATTTTATTGGGATTTTCCTGGCCCTAGAATGCTGTCAGAACTCTTCTTGAGTTTGATGTTCAAGATTAGGGAAAAGCTGCTTACTGGGATTAATATTTCTGATGATTCTTTATTTCTCTACTGAGTCTTTATGAACTGCCGGTCACTACCCAAACATAAAGCGAATATGTTTGACCTTCCTCTTAATGACCAACCAGATGCGGTTTTTCTCACGGAAACCTGGCTCCATGAGAGCTCAGGACCTGATATAGCAGTAGCCTTACCTTTCAATCATGCCATAGTAAGAGTCGATAGAACACAAAGGACAAGGGGTGGAATTGCGGTAATTTTGAAAAAAAACTTCTGCTGCACCTCAGATAAGCTCCCTATTGCGGCATGTGAAGCTGCCCTTTTCAAACTCACTCTCTCCCCCAATTTTATTTATTCAGGTGTGCTTATAAATCGGCCCCCAGAGCACCTTGCAAATTGGATTACCACTCTGATGGAAGAGATCTCATTTCAAATAACTAACAAGGCTAATTTCACAGTTTTAGGAGACATAAATCTACATTTGGAAGATTTCACTTGCAAAAATAGTACCAGACTTATTTCTGATATGGCTTCCCAAAACCTAAAACTGTTAAATTCTGGCCCCACCCATAAAACCGAACACCTCTTGGATTCCATTTTTTCAAATTTATGTACAATCACCTGCTCGCCGGCCCTACCAACTAGCAACTAGCTGGTCTGACCACCATCAGATCAACTTCTCTCTGACCTCTCCATATGATAAGAATATAGCAAACAATGCAGAAAATACTGGGAAAATACAGAGAAATTGGAAAAAGTTAGACATTGAAACATTTAATAAATGTCTTGATGCTCATAAACCATCCTTAGAGTAAAATGCTGATCCCCTCGCTGAGGCAGTGCAAAGCTGGCTCTCTGAAGACACTTGCCTCCCCACCACAAAATATAAAAGTACCACCCATCATCCTCCGGCGCCATGGTATAACGATTCTTTAAAGAACTTAAAAACAAACTGTAAGATCCTCGAAAGACAGTGGAGGAGAAAATAAGATCAATCAAGCAAACAAGTCTATAAAACAGCCTTGAAAAAATATCACAAAGAATGTAAGCAAGCACAGGCTACCTTTGTGAATCTAACCATCTCAAAGGTGTCAAACTGTGCAAAAACACTGTTTAACACAGTTAAAGTTTTGGTGGGCTCGGAGACCACCAATACTTTCTCAAACTAAATGTGAAGAACTAGCTGCCTTCTTCATAGATAAAGTTGAAGGAATTTACCAAGAAATTGTTTCACAAGGACCTATATATGATAGCTCAGTGAGCCTTAATGCATCCGTGCCTGAGAAATCCTCTTTCCACACGGCGCAAGAATTTAGTCAAAACAACGCAGACTGTGCACTAATGGATTGGCCCCTCCTAACAACGTGAAATGTAGAAATTCTACTTAAATCAATCAAATCTGGTTCACCGAAGGATCCCCTGCCAGTCAATATCCTTAAACAACTAAATCACTCAGTGATGTCAATTCTAACCCATCTTTTAAATACATCAATCAAAGAATCAATAATTCCTCCTTCTTGGAAACATGCCATGATCCACCCACTATTAAAAAAAACAAATGCAGACACAGCCGATACAAACATTTATCGTCCCATATCACTGCTTCCTATTCTATCAAAAATCTTAGAAAAACATATCCATATACACATGACGCAATATGTAACAACACACCAACTACTTCACTCCTCACAGTCAGACTTTCGAGCAGGTTTATCGACAGAAACGAAACTTCTTGGTGTTACCGAAGCAATCCGTCAGAACGTAGATAGTGGAGAAACGGTGGTGCTCATCTTATTAGACTTGAGCACTGCTTTTGATACCATATCACACACTGTGCTCATAAACACACTGAGCAAAATAGCAATAGGCGGAGCTGTTCTCAAATGGATCCAGGACTTTCTTTTAAACAGAACCTTCCGAGTTTTTTCCCAAAACGCCTGCTCCAAAACCTACTCCTGCGCACATGGTGTACCACAGGGCTCTATTCTGAGCCCACTACTATTCAATCTTTACGTAAAACCATTGGTGGAGCTGGCAGAACAATCTGAACTCACAATTTACTCATATGCAGACGATTCCCAAATTATGTTATCACTATCGGCACTAAACCCTCAAGACACATCAACACTTAAAACAGGGCTAACTAACATCGCAACCTGGATGCAAGCAAACTTTCTAAAACTGAATGGAGGGGAAACAGAGGTAATAATACTGGGAAAGCAGAAACATCTATGGAGCCCGCAACATTGGCCAGAGAAAATGGGCACCCTCTCCGCTCCGGTATCAAAAGTGCGTAGCCTAGGCATACTCCTTGACGATACTCTAAGTATGCATGCACAATCAGTAAAAGTCGCAGCCACTTGTTCCACCATCATCAAATGGCTGAGGAAGATATGCTGAATGTTGCCAGATACAACAACAAAAAACGGTAATCAATGCCTTAATCACTTCCCGGCTTGACTACGGTAATGTTCTCTATGTAGGTTCAAATGGAGTGGTGTGGCTCACTGGTTAGAGGTGGCAGACCCGTAAGCAGAGAATGGCCCGGGACCAGGGTTCAATTCCCGACGCGGCAGGGTCGTGGACCAGGGTCAAAACGGACTCGATAATTCTCGCCTCGGTGCCTACTCTAACCAGGGAACACACTTGACAACTCTGGGCATTAAGCTTGCCTCATCTCTACAATGGCCCCCCACAGACGCCGGGGATGCCTGGTTTCACCTTGGAGATACCCAGAAAGGGACCATCTCACAGGGAAAACCAGGACGGGTCCCCCAGCGGTCTTCAGCGCCAGGATACTCCATGGAGTCGCAGTGCGCTTTACTAGTGCACCCACATTTACATTTACATTTACAAATAAACCGATTCTCCACAGATTACAGATGGCCCAAAATGCGGCAATAAGACTATTATGTAAGGTACCAAAAAGAGAATCGATCTCCGGATTTCGACGCAAACTGCATTGGCTAAATATAGAAAATCGAGTGAAGTTTAAAACACTCACTTACATGCACAAAATCAAAGCCAACATAGCCCCCAATTACCTCTGTACTCTGGTCAAACCCTACATTCCATCTAGAAATCTAAGATCAGCCTCACATGGACGCTTTATGGTCCCTAAATACAAGCTAGCACGAATTGGAGGGAAATCCTTCTCTTATCTAGGACCGTCGTACTGGAACTCCCTCCCAATCTCACTTAGAAATTAAACAAACTACTCCAGCTTCCGAAAGTTGCAAAAAACCTGACTGTTTGACAAATAAGATGCCCAAGTTTCCATCCTGTCAAGGTCTTTCTGCGCCGGGAAACCCTTTTTGGGTAGCTGCTGCGCAATACAAATTCTAATAATAATAATAATAAATAATAATAATACTAAGTGCCTGGCCATGTATTTTCAGTGGCCTATTAAAGTATACTCTCAGCGAAGCCTAAAATGTTTATGCTATTTTTCCATTTTTTGCATTGTCATGTGTATACTGTTGGCAGTGAGCACATATTCCAGGGAGTTCCTCCTTTTTTGAAAGGGCTCTCCGATTCCTCAGGGTCCTAGCTCAAATGTCCAGAGGGTGACATTGTCACTTCTCTTGAATGTACTGGCAGACAGCACGCTGATGGTTGGCTTGTCTGGAATGGCCTTCAGCTTTTCATTGAGGGCTCACTGGAACTGTCCCTGAGGTGAGTGGGAGCACTCTGTGAACTGGTTTGTGGGTAAGGGCCTATTGTTTGGGAGTCCTTGCTTTCTGGCTCACATTTAGAAGTACTTGCTGTGTTGTTTTTATAATCAGGTAAGTAATAATTACAATATCTTTCCCCAAATGCCCCCAATGCCTAATGACCTTTCACGTACTAATGCCTGGGCATGTATTTTCAGTGGCCTATTAAAGTATACTCCCAGCGAAGCCTAAAAGGTTTACCCTATTTTTACATCTTTTGCTTTTTCATGTGTATACTGTTGGCAGTGAGCACTTAGTCCAGTGAGTTCTCAGAGGTAAAACAGAGACTAAATTAGGTAAGCACTAAGAGCTCTCTTCGTGGTAGTGTGTCGAGCAGTTAGGCTTATTCAGAGAGGGTGGTAAACATTTATTGTATTCACTCAATCAAGGACTGATACACACACTCAGAGACAGAATCCAGACAAATTAGGTAAGTATAAAAAAGGTATACTTATTGTTGGACCTGGTCCTTTTTTCAGGGCTATTCCAAAATGTTAAGCTTCTTTGTCCTGTTTTTTCCTGACCTGTTGTTATCTTTAGAACTTTGAGCCCTTTACTACTGCTAATCAGTGCTAAAGTGCATGTGCTCTCTGTGGAAATTGATATTATGTATTGGTTTTTCCATAATTGGCAAATTTGATCTACTGGTAAGCCCCTAGTCAATTGGACTGAGTGTGCCAGGGCCTGTACATCAAATGCAACTAGTGGGTCTGCAGCACTAATTGTGCCTCACACATGAGTTGCCCAGAAAAGGTATTTCAGACTGTCACTACAGTGTCTGTGCGCAGTTTGAACTACCATGTCGACCTGGCAAGTGTACCCACTTACCAGGCCCTAACTTTCCCTTTTCTTACATGTAAGGCACCCATGTTAGGTCCAAGGTACCCCCTTGGCACGGTGCAGTGTATGAGAAAGGTAGGACATGTACTGGTGTGTGTGACACATCCTGCTGGTGAAATACTGCCAATTTCGTTTTTCACCATTGAAATGCTATCTTGCCCCATGGGAGAGAATGGGAAATGCTTTATAACATCTTACAAGTGCAACTTCCCATTGAGATAAGATAGAGAAATGAAGTTTAGGCTCCCTGAACTCCGAATGTGATAACACATCTTTTAGTAAAGATGGTTTTTAAATTGTGAGTATGAAAATGCCACTTTTAGAAAGTACTTAACAAAGGGTGCAATCTTAGTGCACCCAGCTGTAGCACTGCTGAAATGAGGAAAAGATTCTGTGAAGTACGAATTTTCATCCAAGTAAACCAAATTTATCCAAAGTATACCAAATAATGTGCCACTCTTGTATAGTCCTTATCTTTACGCTTTATAGTAACAGCTGTCTTAAACCATTGTATTGTATTCTCACATTTTCATATGCCTTCTGTTGCCCATCCAGGCTTTAACATTAGCACGTGCGGTCAACTTTACAGCGGACTCTTTAAAACACCCAATGCATTTCGAACCCCTCAGTTCTTCGTTAGGGGTCACTGTAATAGATTGAAAAAAATGCTAAGCCAACCACTCATTTACGGAAATAAGACAGAAAAAAACTGTGCCTTCAAAAATAGAAAACAACCCTAAAACTCTTCCCAGGGTAAACTCCCCAATACCACCCTTTTATATCCCCTCGTGAATCCATGTGCTAATAGCAGTTAAAAATTTATAAACTTAACAACCCTCCTCGTTCCAAACACGTAAAAAACAAAAAACAAAATTGTGCTAATTTATCTGTAGAAAGCCAATACCATTCATTTTGCATCCCTCCATATTCAAAAGTTAGGGTGTCCAGGAGGGGTGAAACCATGATGGATTCAAGCACTCAAGCTCTGGGGTGCTGGGGGATCTTGTTGACAAGAGTGGCGCACTTAAACTCGGGCTAGAGGCAACAGGTGCAGTGGTGACTTCGGGTGCGGGTTTTGGTGTTTCCAGAGGACTAGGTCTTCTCTTTTGGAGTTTCTTGAGAATAGGTCCGCTGTTCATTGGAGGTCTTGTGTCTTTTTCAAAGACAGGCAGTCCTCTCATGTTTTTGGAGTCAACAGCTGCAGGAAAAGTTGACTTTGGCACAGTTTTTGATGAGGGATGCAGACAGCCTGGCAGGTTTGGTACCAGGTCAGCTGCTTCTTCTTTCCTCTCTGCTTTTGCAGCTCTTCGGTGGCCTCTCTCGTCTTAGGTCACCAGGATATGCTTCTGTGTCAGCAGGGGCTCTCCTAAATACTGAAGTTAGGGCTGTTAGGAGAGTATAAGGTAGTAGCCAATAAGCTACTGACTCTTCTGGTCAGAACGCCCCCTATATGACCACTTCTTGTGAAAAGTAGGCATTACCCTGGCCCAGAATTTCTAAGAATGCCATCACAAAGATGACTACTTCTGAAAATGTGTGTCCACCTCACATGTAGCCCACCTTAGGGATGGTACTAGCCTGGAGGTAGTACACTTACATGAATAGCTCATTTTCCTGCCTGTCCAGATCCAAGGGGGTCGTGGACAAAGTGGGCGGCTTCCACTTTGAAGCTTGCTCACCCAAGGAGGCTAATCAGCAGGTCTTCCTCTGGAAGGGGGTGTTACACTTTCTTCCCGGACAGGTGTTTATTCTGGGTCTCCTGGGAGGTCAGAACAGTGTCTCGTGTGGCAGGCTGGCAGAAGCCAGTCAGCAAGGGCACCAGAGTATGGTAGGTTTTCTGGGGGTACCTCTAAGGTGCCTTCTGGGTGCATTTTTGGTAAATCCAACACTGGCATCAGTGTGGGTTTACCAATAGGAGACATTTGATACCAAACATCCCTATTTTCAGTGAAGCCATCATGTAGCTTGGGAACTCGTTCTCACCAGTGTCCAGTACATATTTTAGAATAGCTTCTCTGGTCCCTTTTACTGGCAGTAATAGGACTGACCAGCACAGGGGCATATCTTCTAATTCAGGTATAACTTCACATGTAACATTCAGCACCCTGCCGTAGGGCTGTTGGGCTGCCATAGGGATGATTTACAAATATTACATGCAGAGTTATTGAACCTTGCACACAGGGATGAGTGACATGTTGTATCTGCGTCAAGATAGCAGCACTACATGTGCTTGGTGAGGGGTCCCTTAGGGTGGCACAATTAGTGCTGCGGCCCTTAAGGATATTCTTTGCTACCTTAGGCCTTATGAAATAGGGGCATCACTTACTAGGGATTTATAGATGGCGCTATTGATTTTGCCAATTGGGGAAACCAACTGAACCTGTTTAGGCAAATAACACTGGTACTGGGGACCCGGTTAGAAGGAACCCAGTACACTCACAGTAGTAAAACATGAATTTGGAAGCTTTTCACTGGTTAGCAGGAACTCAGTACACTCACAGTAGTGAAACATGGATTTGGGAGCTTTTCACTACCAGGATATGTAAAACTTAGAAAGTACATGTCCTATCTTTTAATTATACAACACCCTGCTCTCTGGGCCTACCTTTGCGGTGACTTAGAAAGAACCAAATCAAACTCATCTGGTGCACATAGGTCAAACAAATGTATTCTCCACTACTGACTCTTTGGCCCAAACAGTCAAATCCAAGGTTTTGCCGTTCAGGACCCCAGTCGGAATGACTGCTGGGCAAGGCACCGCCTGGCCAGATAGACTGGGCAGCTGCAAGCTCAGGACTCTCTTGTGCAAGGATCCCTGGTCCGCCCGTCCGACCGGACGATGGCCCTGACCTCCACACCCATCCGCGGGCGTGGATGGGTCACCGGATGGAGTCCCTGTTTGTGCGCCAACTGAAGGAAGTGACCCGATTAGGGCCACACAGCTCACTTGTGACCACCTCTCAGCCTTCCATACAAATAAAGAGTTGGTCAGACAGTAAAAAAATACAAACCAATTGTATTTTATTCAGGTACACTGAAGCGGAGTCCAGTCTGACCAGCCTCCTAGGATTGCTGCAGAGGGACTGAGCAAACATAGAGACACATTATGTAAGTTTCTGAACCAAGAATGTCCCGCCAAGGTCGTTCTGTTCGTATCTATCGCTAAGCTATGCAACTGCTCATGGATCATCACATATTGGGTCTATTAACACAGATACGGGTTACCCAATAACAATCTCAGCGTGAGTTGAGAATGATGATCATATTTGTTCTATGGAACTAGTGAATAGGGCTGTTGAGCAATCATCTTCTGTGGAGATGAACTCCATTTTGGAGTTCCTAACCTTTGAATTTGGAGTGGCATCATGGATTCCTCCGACACACCGTAAATTGATTAAGTTTCTAAATTCACATATTAGTCATGTAGGCATCTATGAAATGTTAATGAACACACTCTGAGTTTGCTTATCTTTCATTATATTTATTTTTATTCAGTAATTTTTCATGCTATTGTTCTGACCAAAGGGAGGGTGTTGTGTGTTTTCTATGGAGCCCAATGTTGTTTTGCCTATGTTAGCCTCGTTTTGCGTAATGTAGGCCGCTTTGCACATGTTACAAAATATCATGCTTTTGTTTGTGCTATGTTATAATTCATACATAGTCAGCACATGTTTTAGTATTTTGTTCTTTTCCTGGGATTTTGTCTTAACAGTCTGAGCAAGGTCAAACAACATTGCTCCTTGTTATTTTTTATTGTCCGACACTAGTACCTAGACATAATAGAGAAATCCAGCAGCTATTTTTGAACGTACACATTTTGTAATATAATTCCAGACATGTTATTCTTAGAGACAAACAGAGCCATGGTCATGCAGATGAGAGGGCTGTGTCAGCTGAGACGTAGAGCACCCTTCCATATGTGCTAAGGTATGGGGTCCGCTACCAAATGCCAGGGATCTATAATCTATAGCCACTGAGCTTTAGTAGAAAGGGTGAGCTTAGGCAACTCTATCAAATACTATGACAGGACTTTTCATTGTATATGGTTTGTTAAGTATGCTACCAACATTATTGGTATGTATTTGCTTTGTATTGGTGGCGCACTGTAAGAAGGTGCCCTTTTTTGCATGGTTACCCCCCACTTGTTGCCTGATATCTGATGCACTTTGCTTGAGTGTGCATTGGATTCCTATTAATCAGGTTGAAAGTGCCTGTGTTCTTTCCCAAAAATGTTCCTTTGTTTCCACAACTGACAAACCTCTGGCTCACCTGTAAGTCCCTTGTAAAGGGTTTCAATGGTGCCAAGCGCCTTGCGACCAGAGAGGGTATCTTAGGGCCGCAGCATGTATTATGCTACCCTCAGAGATCCCTCACCTAACATATACACACTGCCATTGCAGACTATATATTCGGTGCAGACAAAACTTAAGAGTTGACATGGCACACATCCCTGTGTGCCATGCCCATTAACCACTGCTTAGGCAAGTCACCCCTCTAGCAGGCCTCACAGTACTAAGGCAGGGTGCTCTATACCACAGGTGATGGCACAGCTGCCTGAGAAATGTGCCCCTACAGTGTCTGTGCCATTCACAGGGATTGTAAGTGAAGTTGAGCCATATTGAGTACATGAGCTGTGAGTTTGTCTGCTATTTTGACCAAGCCCCACTTTTGGTGTCAGCAGAAAAAATAGTAGTCAAGAGAGGTGTGTTCCTTCTCTGCCAGGAGCACCCCAAAGGTACCCTGGACCAAGGTTACCCCCTCCTTTGAAAATCCTCCATTTTTAATGGAAGGATTTGACCCAATCAGTTTAGGGTGCTGCTACCTCCCCGAAGGGAGGGGACATTCTTAAGGTATAGTCACCCTAAAGGCAAGTAACCCATTGGATACCATCTACCAATCCCTGTAATGCCCCTAAATTCAGTATGTAGGGGCATTCTGAACCTTTATCATCAGAGTCCTGCAACCTAAGAAGAAGACAGACTAAGTGGATGCCATGTGGCAAAGCAAGAAGGAATCTATGGCCAGGCCACAGCCCTACCATCCAGTCTCCTGCTTCTTGAGCCTGCAAAGAAGACCACACCTGTCCCATGGGCAGCACTTGCAAGATGTCCAGGGTAGACTGCCACTCTACAATAAAGACTAGATCTCTCCAGGACAGTGGGCATTTCCAAAAAAACTCCATCTTCAAGGATTACAGATCCAGGTGCATCCGGTATCAGTACCCACTCTGCACCTGACGCCCACGGCTCGAGATCGAGTTACTCACCTGTCCTGTAAACTCTCCCCAGTGATCCTGACCTCATCTCCATCAGTGGCTGGCCACTCCTGGACCCCACAAAGTCACCTGTAGCCTCCGTATGAAGGGTCCCCTGACGGCGACTGATGCGACACTGGAAGGTACCCTTTCATCCTCAGCCCTGCGGCCTTGGGGAGCTCAACAGACAGTGCCTCAACCTCCCACAGCGCTCTAACTTACCCTTCCCTGCCCAGTTGGTGGTCACCTTCAACCGGCCTCCTGGTCCAAGCCTGCAGACTCTATGTGAGACATCCTCCATTAAAACCGATTGGGCGCCCAATGCTGATTTTGCACCTTGCACCCGGCCACCCATGTGCCGCTGGTGGTGTAGCTTTGCTGCTGCCTTGCGCCCCCACCCATGCTGATTTTGATCCCCAGAACCTGCCTTCTCAAACAGCGAGTACTTGCCTGCAAACTGTGTGTCTTCAAGGTGCCCCCAGTCTCCATTGCTTTACATTGTGCCCAATGACCTCTGCACCCAGCCGCCTCACTCCAGTGCTGATGGTGGTGCAGTTCCTACCTGAAACTGAGCCTTGCCCAGTGTTTGTCAAAACTCCTGAAGACTAGGTTTGTAAGTCAAATACTTACCTGCTAATGCATAAAACTGTATTCCTCCGATAGGATTGTATTGCATATCCAAACCTCTTGCATATCAAAGTCGATTTACTTCTATTGTAAAGTTCTCATGTTCCATTTCTGATTCTACAAAAGTATTTTTGTACTGTAAAGCATTTCCTACTGACTTGCAAAACAATTCTGACTGCATTTGAAAAGTATTACTACTTTTGAAACTGTTAATTACCTGCCTGCCACTGAGCTCCTGTTGCTTCTAGAAACAATTGGTCTGGATTCAGTCTTTAAGTGTGTGCTATCATTTCTTGCCTGAATGTGTTCAATAAATGCTTAACACAGCCCCCTAATTAGCCTAACTGATCGCCCACACTACCACAAATAGAGATTTTAGTATTATCTACTTAAGGCTCTGTAAGCCTCGGGGGTCCACTGGTCTCTGTGCAAAGTATACCTTACTTTGGTATGGTATATACAGAGCCAGCGTCCTAAACTAACGTATTGCATTTTAGAACACAATTGCTTAAATATCATGCTTTTGTTTGTGCTATGTTTTAATTCATACATGCTTAAATAAATATCGTAAACTATTTTTGTGTCTCAACTTTGTTATATTGTGGACAGGTACAAGTGAGAGAACGAAGGGTGTGACCTGTCACCTCGATCCCTGAGAGGGTCAGGAGTGTTTTGTTCTGGGGTGCCAAATCACTTGTCTCTGGGTAGGTTAAGAGGGCAAGTGAGACACTACAAACTACTTGGATTCTGGCCTACAGATGCTGATGTGGTATGCTACTCAGTCCCTACATACTGAACTCCTCTAGTCCCAAGCATGATTCTGTTTCTGAGCAGAAAACCTGCAACAGGGTCTCCTGAGATCGGCCAAGATAGAATACATCTCAACCATACAAAGACTCCCCCTCAGAATCTATCCAATGCAGAGCAGCTCCACACTGTGTTGAGGAATGTGCCTGCTTCCCCACCACACAGGAGACCCCATAATACAGTAGATGGCAGGTATAGTATACTCTATGTTGATATTTAAATTGGATTAATCGGAGACTGGCCACAATGGCCGCCTCCCGCGGCTTGCCCAGGACCTCTGTCCATTCATTGTTCTACAACTCCCCAACGTCCACCTCTCATGCACACAAAGGGTGCCAAATGGTTCTGGTTGATTGGAAACAAGTATTTGATACATTTTCGCTACTTTATGGTCTCCCAAGTTAGCTCTCCAATGGATTAAACTCGGAAACTGTAGTCAGTGTCCCAATGTACAGGGACAATGCGTAGTGGAGCTGGAGGTATCTGTGTAATTGGCTGTGATGGAGCTGATACTCCGTCTGTAGGGTTTGGTACGATCTGAGGACAGTTCCCAACAGAATATCTCCCAGGGTAGATATCACCATAAGGTCCCATTTCCAGAAACCCACTAGGGCGGTCACATATCTATGCATGCTCCCCTGTGTCAAAGTCCCAAGTGGATTTTAAATAAAAGTAAACTTATCACAAGAATGATCAATTCTAGAGTAATCAAATGACAAATAAATAAAAGCACATTTATTGACAGCAGCACAGTACAGAGGAAGTGCACACAGCTAGTCCTTTGGAAAATGCTGTCCACAGAGAGATTCTAGAACATCACTGTGGATACAGTAGAATAAAAGCCATCTTAAAAGTAAATATATGTCAGGCACATAATGTATATGTGTGACCCTACGCAGACAGGCCCGGCCAAAAGACCCCCTGAATGGTTGAAAATAGCTCTGTCAGAATCTTTCCTGATTTTTCTTGCGAGGTTCATAGGCAGAGTTCATTGTTTCTAACAGTCAAGAAAAAACTGTGGCAAATGGAGGTCCAGTATGCAATGCTCTTTCCGGCTAGACTAAGAATGGTGACCTCATCAGGGACTCGATTGTTTAGTACACCACAGAAGGCATGGGACTGGATTGATCAACTTCACCCAGACTTGGTCCCCCTGGACCAGAGGAAGAAAGAGGGCACCCGAAGTCGCAGCGAACGCGACAAATCTATTGTGGCTCCCTCTAGAGCCGTAAAGCAACTGGAAAAAGAGCAAGCCATGGCGGCAGTGGCTTTTCTGAGTGCCCCCGACTCAAGTGAAGCATCCTCCCCTGCAAGAGAGGACCCACGAGACTCTGACTTGGAGCAAAGCACCAGCATAATGGAGGGGAGCAGCCAAGAGATGCCGACGGTCACTCTGGCCACAGCGGACAAGATCATCTGACATACCCCAAGAGGTGCAAGTTTTAAGATGGGTTGAGAGGAAGGGCGGGGAGACCCACATGAACAAACTCCGAGACTGGGAGATAATAGGAGGGGGGCTAACCCAGGATTGGGACTCTTACCATTTGAACTACTCACTGAATGGGTGAGAGAGTGGCGGGCCACAACGTCTGATCCAACTGATGCAAGGAGAGCAGACTCATAGGTTGGGCATTGTTTAAGTATGTTTGGAGGTGTGCTCACTTGTCCTGGGGAGGGGGATTTGGGGTCATTATTGGTTAATACTCAAGGGGAATGCAGATCACATAGACCAGGCACTGATATTGCATCTTCCTAGACTATACCCCTCCTCCGCATGCTAGAGTAGCTTCGCACTGGGGAGTCCCCTCGGGACCACAGTTGACTCACCCGTATGGCTGGTCCCCAATCTTATAGGATTATCACAATGAACACCAGTGGTATGCATACTATGTCCAAGCGGTACAAAATTCTCTCCTACCTGAATAAACAGGGAGTGCATATAGCTCTCCTGCAAAAGCGACCTGAGGTCAAAGGAGTGGGAGGCTCTTAAGCGCAGATGAGGATGGCAATTATATTATATACAACATTCTTCCTTTGCTAGGGGGACAATGATTTGGATTAGGGTAGGGGTCCTGATCCAGTGTACTTGGGAGATGATAGACCCAGATGGCCGATACGTGGCAGTAAGGGGCAGACTGGATGGCCGGGACCTAGTGATTGTAAGCATATATGGCCCTAACTCGGACCAGGGTATGTTCCTGGCTAAGATCATAGGTATTCAATAACAAAAGAGAGAGTGAGGGAAGTTTACAAGTATTTATGTGAGATGGGAACTCCTGGTCCCCCAGATAAATTACAAAAAACAATAGAGGAGTATCCCCTCGAAGGCAGAGAAATAATTCTCAGGACCTAGGCTGAAGTGCTCTAGTCAGCACAATATGCCCCAACCTGTTCGCGGATAATGCATATCCTTGTAGAAGACCCCTCACTCACCAACCTGGTTGGTGACATGCTTCATCATCGGGGTCCCAACCCATAGGCCGAGTGCCTATAGGGTGTGCTACGACACCTGACTACAGTGGAGCTGGTTAGTATTTTCTTTTATGTGTGCATAACGATCAAAAAAGTGAGTTAAAAAGGGCCAAAACTACTCACTACAAATATTTATTCTTGAGTGCTTGAACCCTTGTTAAAAACTGTGTGGCACCTATGCCTAATTAGGTAGACTTTGGTGTCGAGAGTAGTGTTTTAAAAATAGCTAAGTGTGCTATGTGAGGTGTGATATTTACAATGCTATTGATTAAAAAGGTCTACATGTTTCAACCATTGTATATATTGATTGGTTTTCGTCAGGACCGTGTTATTGAACTGGGTGGTCCACACACGCTAAGGTGCGTCCTACCCTAGTCCAAGTTAGAGTACACAAATTGTGAACTCGTGTAAAATAATGCAATTTTCTTTTTGAGAAAAACCTGTAAGAAAACAGGAAAACAAAAAACAGGAAGGGGTCACATACCGGGGTAGACAATACACATGTACTACATTTAACATACATATTGCTAATCTTAGCCCCATTCAAGACAATAGATGGGGTCATGCCAGCATTTCAAATTAGACAATAGGGTCTATCTATTGCGGTCACGCAACTGTGCTTCAGTGTCTTTACCGGACTGTGCCGTATCAATAAAGAACCAGCGCCAAGAAGAGGTGTCGGACTGGTTTTGGCATCTGGGAATATAGTGTAAAAGAGGGCGGCGTACTATGGGTGAGTGATTTTAGTGGTGCTGCGATGTGGACGGCTGCAAAGAATTGTGAGCAGTCGTGACGTCGCATTTCTTGAATCGCGACTTATTTTTAGCTTTTAGCTTATGCTTTGTTGCGGCACTACCGCTTCATGGGCACCAGCGTTTCCAAGATGGCAAGAGTCCGTCTCCTGTAAGTTGATAAAGAACAAATGCCCAATGTAAGTTTAATGGCTGCTTAATTTGGACAATTAAGTATAACCTGCGGGATCGTGTAGCGAAATCATTTCCGCATTCAGGTCAGCCCAACGGTTCTTACTTGCAGCTTCTGATCATCAGGCGGAAAAATCTACTTGGTTCCGGCTGGAGGTGCCCCGAGGAATGACCGGGTTGTTCGAGGATACCGGTAAAGTAAACCCGAAGCATTTCCTGGTTGGGCGTGGCCTCGTCACGTGGTTTCAGCACGTGGGTAGTGGTAGGCCAATCAGATTGTTTGGCAGAGAAAAAGTAGGTGGAGTTATCCGTCCCCGGAAGCCAAGTCGAGGACTATTTACGTTGCCATGGAGATGGCGGTAGCTTTTTGTTTTTAAAAAAGTATGGAGGCCTTCCATACGGGTTCTTAATATGATTGGGAGATTTTACAGAAAAGAGGACAGAATCGGGATTGGTTGCGCAATATTTACTGATTGTTCAGAGTTGAGAATACATACTTAGTTTCACAGTACATATGGCATACGAGGACAGGTTTTTTAAGTCATTACGCTGTTCCACGGGATATTGTCATTCAAGCCTGACTTGTGGGTGGAAAGTCTGTAAACCCACCTCTGTTCTTTTTCAAATAATCGTTGTGTCAGGTTAGCTCCTGGCTTGACTTGTTCGATAATTGTCCATTGAAGGTCATCTGGTGTGTGACCTGCGGACAAAAAATGCTCCGTGAGTCTGGTATTGGTCTTTTTGCACCTGATGGTGCTTCTGTGTTCACCAATCCATAACTTGATCTTCCTACTCGTCATTCCTACGTAATGTAGGTCACACGGGCATGTAAGTCTGTAGATGACATTGTCAATATTGCAATTAGTTTGCCCTCTAATTGTCCAGATCTTATTTGTTTCCAACTGTAATGTTTTGGTATTCTTGGTGTATGGCAAACACTACAACTACCACATTTATAGTGGCCTGTCACCTTCGGTAAACCCCATAGATTAGTTTGTGTTTCTTTTTCTGGGGTCACCTTTATTGGTCTCGTGTTGACTACTCTGTCTTTTATGCTCCGTGCTTTTTTGAAAGAGAATAGTGGTTTCTCCCAC
Organism: Lissotriton vulgaris; assembly: GCF_964263255.1. Taxonomy (NCBI): domain Eukaryota; kingdom Metazoa; phylum Chordata; class Amphibia; order Caudata; family Salamandridae; genus Lissotriton; species Lissotriton vulgaris. The sequence continues at coordinate 148,583 of NW_028250934.1, read as the reverse complement.
CTCAAATTGCCTGTGTTCAGGATATTCCAGTGTTTTTTTATTATTCTGGAGACATCATTAGATATGGTGTTGTAAGTAGTGACACATGTCAGGGGGATTTCTTCAACTGTTTTGTTTGTATGTTCCAACAAAGCTGCACGCGGTTGATTCCGCGCTCGCTTTTGACTTTTTTGAAGAATTTTGTTAGGATATCCCCGGTTGCGCAATTTTTGAGTAAGATCTTGGGCTTGGTTCTTATAATCCCCCAACTCACTGCAATTTCTCCGGATCCTTAAGTATTGCCCATAGGGTAAGTTCTCACGTAAGGGTCTGGGGTGGAAGCTTTCAAATCGCAGTAGATTGCTTTTAGAGGTTGGTTTGTAGTGGGTAACAGTTGTCAGTTTTCCTTCCTTTTTCGTGATCGTTACATCCAGAAACACCAATGTGTCTGGGTTTTTTTCATAGGTGAACCGTAGGTGGTCGTCACAGGTGTTTATCCAGTTAAAGAAGGAGGTTAGGGAATCTTTGGTGCCTTTCCATATGGTCAGCACATCGTCGATGTACCTACGCCATATTAGGATATTGGAGCTATAGGGGTTAGTATCACTGAGGATGTATTTTTCTTCAAAGTCATATACGTATAGTCCCGCTATGCTCGGCGCAAAAGAGCTGCCCATCGATGTTCCCCCCGTCTGTAGAAATATCTGGTCTTCAAACTCAAAATAATTTCTTTTGAGTGCCAATCTGGCACATTCCAAAATGAATTGCCTGGGGGTTCTGGATGTCCCCTCTTCTTTTTCCAGCGCTCGTCCTAATACATCCAGTGTAGCATCCTGGGGGATACTGGTGTACAGGCTCTCAATGTCAAAACTCACCAGGATAGTGTCATTTTCCACGGTGAGTTGATCCAGCATTTGTAGTAGACTTTTGGTGTCTTGGAGATACGTGCTTGTCTTTTGCACCATAGTTTTAAAGAACACGTCGCAAAATTGCGAAAGTGGTTCCAGAACCGACCCTAGTCCAGAGACAATCGGTCTGCCGGGGGGTGGTGTCTTGTTTTTATGTATTTTGGGTAGTGTATAGAAGTAGGGGATTTTCCCTTCACTTCTACAGAGGAAATCCGCGTCTTGTTTTGATATGAAACCCTCTGTTTCACCATGTTCCACTAGTGATTTAATTTCCCTTTTCAGGTCTTCGGTTGGATCCATAGGTAATCTGCGATAGCTGTTTTGGTCTGCCAAAAGTCGGAGACATTCAGTTTGGTAAGCTGTGCGATCTTGCGAACAATGCCTCCGCCTTTGTCTGCAGGCTTGATGACAATGGTATCACAATTTCGCACATTTTCAAGGGCAATTCTTTCTTGCTTTGTCAGGTTCATGAATGGTTTTTTGGGGTTCGTATTCTCAATATCGTTGAAGACAGCTTGTTCGAAAGTGGAGATCTCCACAGGAATCAGGTGTGGTGGTGGTGTAAATGTGGATTTTGTCCTAAGTCCTGTTTCATTAGTATCCAAGTTCTCTTCTGTGCTAGTTCTTTTTTCAAAAAATGCTTTCAGTCGTAATTTACGAAAGAAAGATGAAAGTTCACAGTGAAGTCTAAACTTATCAAGGTTTGCCATGGGTACAAAGCCTAAGCCTTTATTTAGGGCTGATCCTTCGGCTGTGCTCAAGGGTCTGCTTGAGAGGTTTGTTACTAGGTTCTCCGATTGCTCGGCCCCGCTTGCTGCGGGTTGTGCCTGTTCTGGTTCGCATTCGGGTCTTCCGCTGCCCAGTGCACTTGACCCCCCTGATTCTGGTTTTTTCTTCTTCCCCGTCCTCTCCCGCCCCGGTATAAAAAAGGCGGCCTGTAGGGGTTGGGTTGAAAGAAAGGTTGCTGGAAGGGTGGTTGCCAACCATACATTGGAATATTTTGTGGGTGGTAATAAGGGTCAGGAAGCCCTTGTATTGGCATTGGATTGAAGGATGGCCAATTTCCATGTCCTCTCCCCCTTTGTTTTGAACTTCCTCCACTCGAGTTTCCACTGGAGTTAGATGTGTTACTTGATGCATTACTGGAGGCATCTGAATTATCTTCTCCTTTAGATGGTGGTACGTACTCCGGATCTGAGTATGGATATGCTTTGGTCATTGAGAATCTTTTCAGTTCCTTTTGAAACTTCTGCACTTTCTGCTGTGACAGATTATCTTTATAGTCTGTCATCTCCTTATTTAGTTCATCAAGCTTCTTCTTGAAACCTGTAATGGTAGTTTTTATATTCCTTTCTGCCACCTGGATCTCTACCTGGATTTTCTCCGAAAGTCTTAGGGCTGTTTTCAGGATCAAGACTATCCAATCATGCGTGCAATGCCACGCTGTGGCTGTCCAGTCTTTTCGGAATGCTTCGTCCTCAAGGAAGATGCGAGGTACATTGGAAACTAATAGCCCCTTGGGTGCCATGTTGTTGTTCAAATATTGCTTAAGTATCGTCCCATGTAGACTAGTCCTAATTCTGTTCCTCTTTAGTTCTGTCAAGTTTTCCCAATCTTTTGTTGTGGAAATGCTCTGTGTGATGTTTACGTCCGCAAACACCGATAAATCCCTCATTATCTCCTCAATCTCAGCAGAGGTGTAGGAGAGGCCCTGGTTTTCGGCCATATCTGCAATGGTTATTGCCGGTGTGGTGTAATGATATCTATAGTGTTTTACTCTCGCAGCTGTGCGCTGCCTAAATCTTCAATAACAAAAGAGAGAGTGAGGGAAGTTTACAAGTATTTATGTGAGATGGGAACTCCTGGTCCCCCAGATAAATTACAAAAACCAATAGAGGAGTATCCCCTCGAAGGCATAGAAATAATTCTCAGGACCTAGGCTGAAGTGCTCTAGTCAGCACAATATGCCCCAACCTGTTCGCGGATAATGCATATCCTTGTAGAAGACCCCTCACTCACCAACCTGGTTGGTGACATGCTTCATCATCGGGGTCCCAACCCATAGGCCGAGTGCCTATAGGGTGTGCTACGACACCTGACTACAGTGGAGCTGATTAGTATTTTATTTTATGTGTGCATAACGATCAAATAGGTGCCACACAGTTTTTAACAAGGGTTCAAGTACTCAAGAATAAATACTTGTAGTGAGTAGTTTTGGCCCTTTTTAACTCACTTTTTTGATCGTTATGCACACATAAAAGAAAATACTAACCAGCTCCACTGTAGTCAGGTGTCGTAGCACACCCTATAGGCACTCGGCCTATGGGGTGGGACCCCGATGATGAAGCATGTCACCAACCAGGTTGGTGAGTGAGGGGTCTTCTACAAGGATATGCATTATCCGCGAACAGGTTGGGGCATATTGTGCTGACTAGAGCACTTCAGCCTAGGTCCTGAGAATTATTTCTCTGCCTTCGAGGGGATACTCCTCTATTGTTTTTGTAAGATCATAGGTACACTGGCATCCTACCTACTGCACTCTGTAATCATCAGGGGTGACTTTAACTGCATGGCTGACCCCCGGGGGGACTTCTCCCACCCTCCCCTAAAGGATATCCCAACAAACAGGATAGCGAGGGCATTCACCGATTAGCAGAGCAGGTGGGGCTTACTAGACTCCTGGAGATATCTGAATCCTTAGAGCAGGGTTTACTGCTTTTATTCCCCTGTACATGACCTTCATGTTAGATTAGACATGTTCCTATGTTCTGCGGACATACACACCCAGATTCACTCAGTAGAATATTTAACACATACACTATCTGACCACAACCCAGCCCTCCTACACATGCGATGGGGACTCCCGCGACAATGAATACCAACATGGCACCTGAAAATTGAGGCTTCAGAGGACCAGGTGTTCCTTCAGGAAGTCAGGGAGTGCATTGCGGCTTACTTTGCTGATACTGCAAACACAACTAACTCTTGACTGACAGAATGGGATGCGTTTAAAGTTGTAATTAGGGGGCAAGTGTAGCGACCTCTATGGGAGTACAGTGCAAACTTGAGAGACCGTGAGACCGCAGACCAGGTACTACATACACTAGAAGTACAGAGACCTGGACATCCAGAATTGGGACAAGCCCTACGGGATGCCAAAGAGGAAGTGGCCCAGCAAAGATTACGTAACTTTGTCTACAAGAAATACATGGAACGTACACACGCAGAGCGGTATAGAACCGGTTCTCTACTAGCTTGGCTGGTTAACCTAGCACGGAGGGGCTCTCCGATACTTGAAGTAGGGGATATTGAGGGACGCATTCTATATAAAAAAGAGGAGATAAACAATAGATTCCTTAGGGTTTTATTTTAACTTATATAGCTCCTGCGACAGGAAGGGATAATTAGGGATTTATATGAGGCGGCACTTGAGGAGAGTCACCTTCCAAACTCCACCTGGGAGGCACTGATTGTCCCTCTGCTTCAAACAGGCAAATCCCCCTGTGATTGTGTGGCATATATTCAATTATCTATGTTAAACGTAGACTTTAAGATACTAAGCAAAATACTTGCAATGAGGCTACAACCATTAATGATTGACCTCATTCTCCCCGACCAGGTGGGATTCATTCCAGGGCATAACAAGGCTCTTAATACATGGCGCCTCATGGCACTCATGGCAGAGGGGAATTCTATGATGGGAGAGGAGGTGGTCTTCGCCTTCAGCCTTGAGTGGGAGTTTCTGTATGGTGTTCTGAATAAAATGGGGTTGGGGCAAGGCTTTTCAAAATGGGTCAGATTGCTTAATACAAGACCTGTCGTGCGGGTCAGAACATATCAGAGCAGTGTGAAGTGGAGCGGGCCACACAACAGGGTTGCCCTCTTTCTCCACTGCTGTTTGCCTTAGCTATGAAGCCATTGGCTTGCCTTACCCACACAGGAATACGATATTGGGGGATCCTCCTTGGGAACATGGTACACCATATAGCCCTTTATGCCGATGACCTCCTGCTTTTCCTGAGGGCGTGGGAGAGGACCTACCTGGTGCTAAGGCATTGATGGAGGAATTTGGAGAGATGTCCGGGTTAAAAATTAACTGGCAAATGTCCAAACTGTTTGCGCTCATAAGTGAAAGAGCCCTCACTGCCGGACTGGGTATTCTTAACCCCTTCACTGCTAGGACTTTTCCCCTCCTGTGCTAAGCCATTTTTTGGCGATTTGGGTCAGTGTGCGCTTAGGCCCATGTAACTTTTTGACCACATAAGGTATCCATGCCAAATTTGCGTCCTTTTCTTCCAACATCATGGGGATTCTAAAGATACCCAGGGTTTGTGGATTCCCTTGCAGGGGTCCCATAAATTAAGCAAAATACAGTAAAATCTATGTTTTTTTCAGAAAAATGGGTTGCAAATGAAAGCCTCTCGGTTTTTCCCTGCAAATGTTATCAAAAAAGGGTTTCTGGGGCTGAAATCATAATTTTCTCAGCTTTTAATAAATGACAGTCTTTTGTCAGAGAACCAACATTTTTTACACAGTTTTGGCATTTTTCTGGGACATAGCCTATTTTTGCTATTTTTAGTGCTTTCAGCCTCCTTCCAGTTAATGGTAGAAATGAATTCAAAAGCAATAATGGATCCTAGTACGCTATACATTTTAGAAAAGTAGACAACATTCTGAATTCAGAAAGGGGTCATTTGTCTAAATCCATGAAGGTTTCTTTATAGAAATTAACAGTTAAATATTGGAAAAAATGAAAATTAGTTGGAAAAAACAGCCTTTTGTCTCAACGTTTTCACCTGTAACTTCTTGTAATTCTGTCAGCTCTTTGAAAGCAATACACTGTTACCTCCGTTAGACCTTCCTGGTTGTGGGGATATACAGGACTTGTAGTTTCGCCAAGAAACCGATGAACCCAGAGCCAAAAACTGAGCAGCAACTTGCAATGTTTTTTTTATTATGTACCGGGTATTGAGCAATTATTCTGGGAAAATGTATACATGGAAAAATCTATATGAAAGACACCTATGTATTTCTGAATTGGGTACAAATTATAGCGTTTAGAAATAGTATATATTTCCACATTTTCAAAATTGGGAATACTCATACTAGCATGAGAATTATTGGTCATTTTTCAAAATGATTTTTTTTTACACAATGTCTTTCATTTTGAAGGGAGAAATGCATGAAAACTCAATATGTTATAACAGTTGATTTACAAATCTGAATTACCCTAAGTCTCCCGATAAAAACGGTACCTCACTTGTGTGGGTCGGCCTTGTGCCTGCAACAGGAAACGGGGCAAAATGCAACATGGTCATACCTCAATTTCGCAGTTAAAAATTTACCCTTTTTTGGCAAAGTGGAAAACGCTGCGGCGAGGCTCATTATGAACCTCCCTCCCAGAGCCTCTGCCAAACCTGCCCTCAAGGCTCTGCACTGGCTTCCTGTTCGCCAGCGAGTAGAGTTTAAAGCCTTGTGCACCACCCATAAACTCATCAACGGTGTTGGTCCAGCCGCCCTGAAAGACATGGTCATCCCCTACAAAGCCCCCAGAATCCTTCGCTCTGACGGCGAACATCTGGCCATAGTTCCTAAATTTAAGAAGGCTCGCACCGGTGGCCGTCGCTTCTCGGTCAAAGCCTCCGCAGGATGGAACGCACTTCCTCGCAATTTGCGTCTGGAACCTTGTCACGCCCTCTTCCGAAAAAACCTAAAACCTTCCTGTTCCCCAAATAGTTCCCCCGGTCTTCCTCTCCTGGATCTCACAATTTTACAGCGCGGGGATGCCTACGGGTCACCAGGCGCTCTATAAATCACAAAATAAATAAATAAATATAATAAAGTGCCTACCTGTAGTTTTTGCACCCTAGCTCTGCCGGCACCTAGGGAAACCTAACAAACCTATACATTTTTGAAAAGTAGACACCCTGGAAAATTCATGATGGGGTGACTTGACTGCTTCCCAGCAGGTTCTGTTACCCAGAATTCCTTGCAAACCTACAAAAGTGTACAAAAAAACACATTTTCCCCACATTTCTGTGGTGGAAAGTTCTGGAATCTGCATGGATCCACAAATTCCCACACACCCCGCGTTCCCCAAAGTCTTCTGAGAAAAATAGTACCTCAATTGCGTGGGTCTGCGTAGTGCCTGCATCAGGAAACGGCGCAAAACACAACGTGGTCGCACCTCAATTTCGAAGTGAAAAATGGGCCTATATAAAAAAGAGGAGATAAACAATAGATTCCTTAGGGTTTTATTTTAACTTATATAGCTCCTGCGACAGGAAGGGATAATTAGGGATTTATATGAGGCGGCACTTGAGGAGAGTCACCTTCCAAACTCCACCTGGGAGGCACTGATTGTCCCTCTGCTTCAAACAGGCAAATCCCCCTGTGATTGTGTGGCATATATTCAATTATCTATGTTAAACGTAGACTTTAAGATACTAAGCAAAATACTTGCAATGAGGCTACAACCATTAATGATTGACCTCATTCTCCCCGACCAGGTGGGATTCATTCCAGGGCATAACAAGGCTCTTAATACATGGCGCCTCATGGCACTCATGGCAGAGGGGAATTCTATGATGGGAGAGGAGGTGGTCTTCGCCTTCAGCCTTGAGTGGGAGTTTCTGTATGGTGTTCTGAATAAAATGGGGTTGGGGCAAGGCTTTTCAAAATGGGTCAGATTGCTTAATACAAGACCTGTCGTGCGGGTCAGAACATATCAGAGCAGTGTGAAGTGGAGCGGGCCACACAACAGGGTTGCCCTCTTTCTCCACTGCTGTTTGCCTTAGCTATGAAGCCATTGGCTTGCCTTACCCACACAGGAATACGATATTGGGGGATCCTCCTTGGGAACATGGTACACCATATAGCCCTTTATGCCGATGACCTCCTGCTTTTCCTGAGGGCGTGGGAGAGGACCTACCTGGTGCTAAGGCATTGATGGAGGAATTTGGAGAGATGTCCGGGTTAAAAATTAACTGGCAAATGTCCAAACTGTTTGCGCTCATAAGTGAAAGAGCCCTCACTGCCGGACTGGGTATTCTTAACCCCTTCGCTGCTAGGACTTTTCCCCTCCTGTGCTAAGCCATTTTTTGGCGATTTGGGTCAGTGTGCGCTTAGGCCCATGTAACTTTTTGACCACATAAGGTATCCATGCCAAATTTGCGTCCTTTTCTTCCAACATCATGGGGATTCTAAAGATACCCAGGGTTTGTGGATTCCCTTGCAGGGGTCCCATAAATTAAGCAAAATACAGTAAAATCTATGTTTTTTTCAGAAAAATGGGTTGCAAATGAAAGCCTCTGGGTTTTTCCCTGCAAATGTTATCAAAAAGGGTTTCTGGGGCTGAAATCATAATTTTCTCAGCTTTTAATAAATGACAGTCTTTTGTCAGAGAACCAACATTTTTACACAGTTTTGGCATTTTTCTGGGACATAGCCTATTTTTGCTATTTTTAGTGCTTTCAGCCTCCTTCCAGTTAATGGTAGAAATGAGTTCAAAAGCAATAATGGATCCTAGTACGCTATACATTTTAGAAAAGTAGACAACATTCTGAATTCAGAAAGGGGTCATTTGTCTAAATCCATGAAGGTTTCTTTATAGAAATTAACAGTTAAATATTGGAAAAAATGAAAATTAGTTGGAAAAAACAGCCTTTTGTCTCAACGTTTTCACCTGTAACTTCTTGTAATTCTGTCAGCTCTTTGAAAGCAATACACTGTTACCTCCGTTAGACCTTCCTGGTTGTGGGGATATACAGGACTTGTAGTTTCGCCAAGAAACCGATGAACCCAGAGCCAAAAACTGAGCAGCAACTTGCAATGTTTTTTTTATTATGTACCGGGTATTGAGCAATTATTCTGGGAAAATGTATACATGGAAAAATATATATGAAAGACACCTATGTATTTCTGAATTGGGTACAAATTATAGCGTTTAGAAATAGTATATATTTCCACATTTTCAAAATTGGGAATACTCATACTAGCATGAGAATTATTGGTCATTTTTCAAAATGATTTTTTTTTACACAATGTCTTTCATTTTGAAGGGAGAAATGCATGAAAACTCAATATGTTATAACAGTTGATTTACAAATCTGAATTACCCTAAGTCTCCCGATAAAAACGGTACCTCACTTGTGTGGGTCGGCCTTGTGCCTGCAACAGGAAACGGGGCAAAATGCAACATGGTCATACCTCAATTTCGCAGTAAAAAATTTACCCTTTTTTGGCAAAGTGGAAAACGCTGCGGCGAGGCTCATTATGAACCTGCCTCCCAGAGCCTCTGCCAAACCTGCCCTCAAGGCTCTGCACTGGCTTCCTGTTCGCCAGCGAGTAGAGTTTAAAGCCTTGTGCACCACCCATAAACTCATCAACGGTGTTGGTCCAGCCGCCCTGAAAGACATGGTCATCCCCTACAAAGCCCCCAGAATCTTTCGCTCTGACGGCGAACATCTGGCCATAGTTCCTAAATTTAAGAAGGCTCGCACCGGTGGCCTTCGCTTCTCGGTCAAAGCCTCCGCAGGATGGAACGCACTTCCTCGCAATTTGCGTCTGGAACCTTGTCACGCCCTCTTCCAAAAAAACCTAAAAACCTTCCTGTTCCCCAAATAGTTCCCCCGGTCTTCCTCTCCTGGATCTCACAATTTTACAGCGCGGGGATGCCTACGGGTCACCAGGCGCTCTATAAATCACAAAATAAATAAATAAATATAATAAAGTGCCTACCTGTAGTTTTTGCACCCTAACTCTGCCGGCACCTAGGGAAACCTAACAAACCTATACATTTTTGAAAAGTAGACACCCTGGAAAATTCATGATGGGGTGACTTGACTGCTTCCCAGCAGGTTCTGTTACCCAGAATTCCTTGCAAACCTACAAAAGTGTACAAAAAAACACATTTTCCCCACATTTCTGTGGTGGAAAGTTCTGGAATCTGCATGGATCCACAAATTCCCACACACCCCGCGTTCCCCAAAGTCTTCTGAGAAAAATAGTACCTCAATTGCGTGGGTCTGCGTAGTGCCTGCATCAGGAAACGGCGCAAAACACAACGTGGTCGCACCTCAATTTCGAAGTGAAAAATGGGCCTTTTTTGGCAAAGTGCCAACCTGTCGTTTTTGAAACTTAGCTCTGCCGGCACCTAGGGAAACCTAGCAGACCTATACATTTTTGAAAACTAGACACCCAGGGGAATTCTGAATGGGGTGACTCGACTGCCTCCCACCAGGTTCTGTTACCCAGAATCCCTTGCAAAGCTAAACAATTTGCAAAAAAACGCATTTTCCTCACATTTCTGTGGAGGAAAGTTCTGGAATCTGCGTGGATCAACAAATTTCTACACACCCCGCGTTCCCCAAAGTCTTCTGTGAAAAATGGTACCTCACTTGCGTGGGTCTGCGTAGTGCCTGCATCAGGAAACGGCGCAAAATGCAACGTGGTCGCACTTCAATTTCGCAGTGAAAAATGGGCCTTTTTTGGAAAAGTGCCTACCTGTCGTTTTTGAACCCTAGCTCTGCCGGCACATAGAGAAACCTAGCAAACCTATACATTTTTGAAAACTAGACTCCCAGGGAAATTCAGTATGGGGTGATTCGACGTCCTTCCACCAGGTTCTGTTACCCAGAATCCCTTGCAAAGCAAAACATTGATACAAAAACATATTTTCCTCACATTTCTGTGGTGGAAAGTTCTGGAATCTGCGTGGATCAACAGATTTCCTCCCACCCCGCGTTTCCCAAAGTCTTCTGAGAAAAATGGTACCTCACTTGCGTTGGTCTGCCTAGTGCCTGCGTCAGGAAAGGGCGCAAAATGCAACGTGGTCGCACCTCAATTTCGCAGTGAAAACTGGGCCTTTTTTGGCAAAGTGCCTGCCTGTCGTTTTTTAACCCTAGCTCTGCCGGCACCTAGGGAAACGTAGCAAACCTATACATTTTTAAAAACTAGACACCCAGGGGAATTCAGGATGGGTTGACTCCACTGCCTCCCACCAGGTTATGTTCCCCAGAATCCCTTGCAAACCTAAAACATGGGTAAAAAATTCATTTTTCTCACATTTCTGTGGTGGAAAGTTCTGGAGTCTGCGTAGATCAACAACTTTCCAACCACCCTGCGTTCCCCAAACTCTTATAAGAAAAATGGTACCTCACTTGCCTGGGTCTGCCTAGTGCCTGCGAAAGGAAACGGCGCAAAAAACGCAACGTGGTCGCACCTCAAATTTGCAGTGAAAACTGGGCCTTTTTTGGCAAAGTGCCTACCTGTCGTTTTTTAACCCTAGCTCTGCCAGCACCTAGGGAAACCTAGCAAACTTATACATTTTTTTAAACTAGACACCCAGCGGAATTCAGGATGGGGTGACTCGACTGCCTCCCACCAGGTTCTGTTACCCAGAATCCCTTCCAAAGCTAAAAAATTGACAAATAAAAAACATTTTCCACACATTTCTGTGGTGGAATGTTCTGAAATCTGTGTGGACCAACAAATTTCCTCCCATCCCGCGTTCCCCAAGGTCTTCTGAGAAAAATGGTACCTCACTTGCGTGGGTCTGCCCAGTGCCTGTGTCAGGAAACGGTGCAAAACGCAACATGGTCGCACCTCAATTTCGCAGTGAAAAATTGACCTTTTTTGGCAAAGTGTCTACCTGCATTTTTTAAACCCTAGCTCTGCCGGCACCTAGGGAAACGTAGCAAACCTATACATTTTTAAAAACTAGACACCCAGGGGAATTCAGGATGGGTTGACTCCACTGCCTCCCACCAGGTTATGTTCCCCAGAATCCCTTGCAAACCTAAAACATGGGTAAAAAATTCATTTTTCTCACATTTCTGTGGTGGAAAGTTCTGGAGTCTGCGTAGATCAACAACTTTCCAACCACCCTGCGTTCCCCAAACTCTTATAAGAAAAATGGTACCTCACTTGCCTGGGTCTGCCTAGTGCCTGCGAAAGGAAACGGCGCAAAAAACGCAACGTGGTCGCACCTCAAATTTGCAGTGAAAACTGGGCCTTTTTTGGCAAAGTGCCTACCTGTCGTTTTTTAACCCTAGCTTTGCCAGCACCTAGGGAAACCTAGCAAACTTATACATTTTTTTAAACTAGACACCCAGCGGAATTCAGGATGGGGTGACTCGACTGCCTCCCACCAGGTTCTGTTACCCAGAATCCCTGGCAAAGCTAAAAAATTGACAAACAAAAAGCATTTTCCACACATTTCTGTGGTGGAAAGTTCTGAAATCTGTGTGGATCAACAGATTTCCTCCCACCCAGCATTCTCCAAGGTCTTCTGAGAAAAATGGTACCTCACTTGCGTGGGTCTGCCAAGTGCCTGCGTCAGGAAAGGGCGCAAACCGCAACGTGGTCGTACCTCAATTTTGCAGTGAAAAATTGACCTTTTTTGGCAAAGTGTCTACCTGTAGTTTTTTAACATTACCTCTGCCGGCACCTAGGGAAACCTAGCAAACCTATACATTTTTAAAAAATAGACATCCAGGGAAATTTAGGATGGGGTGACTCGACTGCCTCCCACCAGGTTCTGTTACCCAGAATCCCTTGCAAATCTAAAAAATTGGAGAAAAAAATGCATTTTCCTCACATTTCCGTGGTGGAAAGTTCTGGAATCTGCGTGGATCAACAAATTTCCACCCACCACGCGTTCCCCAAAGTCTTATGAGAAAAATGGTACCTCACTTGCCTGGGTCTGCCCAGTGCCTGCGACAGGAAACGGCACAAAACACAACATGGTTGCACCTCAATTTTGCTGTGAAAACTGGACCTTTTTTGGCAAACTGCCTACCTCCTAGGGAAACCTAGCAAACCTATACACTTATGAATACTAGACACCCAGGGAAATTCAGGATGGGGTGACTCCACTGCCTCCCACCAGGTTCTGTTACCCAGAATCCCTTGCAAACCTAAAAAATTGGAAAAAGAAATGCATTTTCCTCACATTTCTGTAGTGGAAAGTTCTGGATTCTGTATAGATCAACAAATGTCCAACCACCCCGCATTCCACAAGCTCTTATGAGAAAAATGGTACCTCACTTGCCTGGGTCTGCCTAGTGCCTGCAACAGGAAACGGCGCAAAAAACGCAATGTGGTCACACCTCAAATTCGCAGTGAAAACCGGCCCTTTTTTGGCAAAGTGCCTACCTGTAGTTTTTTAACCCTAGCTCTGCCGTCACCTAGGGAAACCTAGCAAACCTATACATTTTTTAAAACTAGACACCCAGCGAAATTCAGGATGGGGTGACTCCACTGCCTCCCACCAGGTTCTGTTACCCAAAATCCCTTCCAAAGCTAAACAATTGACAAATAAAACACATTTTCCACACATTTCTGTGGTGGAATGTTCTGAAATCTGTGTGGATCAACAAATTTCCTCCCATCCCGCGTTCCCCAACGTCTTCTGAGAAAAATGGTACCTCACTTGCGTGGGTCTGCCCAGTGCCTGCGTCAGGAAACGGCGCAAAACGCGACATGGTCGCACCTCAATTTCGCAGTGAAAAATTGACCTTTTTTGGCAAAGTGTCTACCTGCATTTTTTGAACCCTAGCTCTTCCGGCACCTAGGGAAACCTAGCAAACCTATACATTTTTTAAAACTAGACACCCAGAGAAATTCAGGATGGGGTGACTCGACTGCCTCCCACCAGGTTCTGTTACCCAGAATCCCTTGCAAAGCTAACAAATTGGGGAAAGAAACCCATTTTCCTCACATTTCTGTGGTGGAAAGTTCTGGAATCTACATGGATCAAGAAATTTCCACGCACCCCGTGTTCCCCAAAGTCTTAAGAAAAAAATGGTACCTCACTTGCCTGGGTCTGCCTAGTGCCTGCGACAGGAAACCGCGCAAAATGCAACGTGGTCGCACCTCAATTTCGCAGTGAAAACCGGCCCTTTTTTGGCAAAGTGCCTACCTGTAGTTTTTTAACCCTAGCTCTGCCGGCACCTAGGGAAACGTAGCAAACCTATACATTTTTAAAAACTAGACACCCAGGGGAATTCAGGATGGGTTGACTCCACTGCCTCCCACCAGGTTATGTTCCCCAGAATCCCTTGCAAACCTAAAACATTGGTAAAAAATGCATTTTTCTCACATTTCTGTGGTGGAAAGTTCTGGAGCCTGCGTAGATCAACCAATTTCCAACCACCCTGCGTTCCCCAAACTCTTATGAGAAAAATGGTACCTCACTTTTGCCTGGGTCTGCCTAGTGCCTGCGAAAGGAAACGGCGCAAAAAACGCAACGTGGTCGCACCTCAAATTCGCAGTGAAAACTGGGCCTTTTTTGGCAAAGTGTCTACCTGTCGTTTTTTAACCCTAGCTCTGCCGGCACCTAGGGCAACGTAGCAAACCTATACATTTTTTTAAACTAGACACCCAGCGGAATTCAGGATGGGGTGACTCGACTGCCTCCCACCAGGTTCTGTTACCCAGAATCCCTGGCAAAGCTAAAAAATTGACAAACAAAAAGCATTTTCCACACATTTCTGTGGTGGAAAGTTCTGAAATCTGTGTGGATCAACAAATTTCCTCCCACCCAGCATTCTCCAAGGTCTTCTGAGAAAAATGGTACCTCACTTGCGTGGGTCTGCCAAGTGCCTGCGTCAGGAAAGGGCACAAAACGCAACGTGGTCGTACCTCAATTTTGCAGTGAAAAATTGACCTTTTTTGGCAAAGTGTCTACCTATAGTTTTTTAACATTACCTCTGCCGGCACCTAGGGAAACCTAGCAAACCTATAAATTTTTAAAAAATAGACACCCAGGGAAATTTAGGATGGGGTGACTCGACTGCCTCCCACCAGGTTCTGTTACCCAGAATCCCTTGCAAATCTAAAAAATTGGAGAAAAAAATGCATTTTCCTCACATTTCTGTGGTGGAAAGTTCTGGAATCTGCGTGGATCAACACATTTCCACCCACCACGCGTTCCCCAAAGTCTTATGAGAAAAATGGTACCTCACTTGCCTAGGTCTGCCCAGTGCCTGCGACAGGAAATGGTGCGAAAACACAACATGGTTGCACCTCAATTTTGCAGTGAAAACTGGACCTTTTTTGGCAAACTGCCTACCTCCTAGGGAAACCTAGCAAACCTATACACCTTTGAATACTAGACACCCAGGGAAATTCAGGATGGGGTGACTCCACTGCCTCCCACCAGGTTCTGTTACCCAGAATCCCTTGCAAACCTAAAAAATTGGAAAAAGAAATGCATTTTCCTCACATTTCTGTTGAGGAAAGTTCTGGATTCTGTATAGATCAACAAATGTCCAACCACCCCGCGTTCCACAAGCTCTTATGAGAAAAATGGTACCTCACTTGCCTGGGTCTGCCTAGTGCCTGCAACAGGAAACGGCGCAAAAAACGCAATGTGGTCACACCTCAAATTCGCAGTGAAAACAGGCCCTTTTTTGGCAAAGTGCCTACCTGTAGTTTTTTAACCCTAGCTCTGCCGTCACCTAGGGAAACCTAGCAAACTTATACATTTTTGAAAACAAGACACCCAGGGGAATTCAGGATGGGGTGATTCCACTGCCTCGCACCTGGTTCTGTTACCCAGAATCCCTTGCAAAGCTAAACAATTGGCAAACAAAACGCTTTTTCCTCACATTTCTGTGGAGGAAAGTTCTGGAATATGTGTGGATCAACAAATTTCCTCCCACCCCGCGTTCCCCAAAGTCTGTTGAGACAAATGGTACCTCACTTGCGTGGGTCTGCCTAGTGCCTGCATCAGGAAAGGGCGCAAAATGCAACGTGGTCGCACCTCAATTTCGCAGTGAAAACTGGGCCTTTTTTGGCAAAGTGCCTACCTGTCGTTTTTTAACCCTAGCTCTGCCGGCACCTAGGGAAACCTAGCAAACCTATACATTCTTTAAAACTAGACACCCAGCGATATTCAGTATGGGGTGACTCGACTGCCTCCCACCAGGTTCTGTTACCCAGAATCCCTGGCAAAGCTAAAAAATTGACAAACAAAACGCATTTTCCACACATTTCTGTGGTGTAAAGTTCTGAAATCTGTGTGGATCAACAAATTTCCTCCCACCCCGCGTTCCCCAAGGTCTTCTGAGAGAAATGGTACCTCACTTGCGTGGGTCTCCCCAGTGCCTGCGTCAGGAAAGGGCGCAAAACGCAACGTGGTCGTACCTCAATTTCGCAGTGAAAAATTGACCTTTTTTGGCAAAGTGTCTACCTGTAGTTTTTTAACATTACCTCTGCCGGCACCTAGGGAAACCTAGCAAACCTATACATTTTTAAAAAATTAGACACCCAGGGAAATTTAGGATGGGGTGACTCGACTGCCTCCCACCAGGTTCTGTTACCCAGAATCCCTTGCAAATCTAAAAAATTAGAGAAAAAAACGCATTTTCCTCACATTTCTGTGGTGGAAAGTTCTGGAATCTGCGTGGATCAACAAATTTCCACCCACCCTGCATTCCCCAAAGTCTTATGAGAAAAATGGTACCTCACTTGCCTGGGTCTGCCTAGTGCCTGCAACTGGAAAAGGCACAAAACACAACATGGTCGCACCTCAATTTCGCAGTGAAAACTGGACCTTTTTTGGCAAACTGCCTACCTGTAGTTTTTGAACCCTAGCTCTGCCAGCACCTAGGTAAACCTAGCAAACCTATACACTTTTGAAAACTAGACACCCAGGGAAATTCAGGATGGGGTGACTCCACTGCCTCCCACCAGGTTCTGTTACCCAGAATCCCTTGCAAACCTAAAAAATTGGGGAAAAAATGCATTTTCCTCACATTTCTGTGGTGGAAAGTTCTGGAATCGGTGTAGATCAACAAATTTCCACCCACCCTACGTTTCCCAAACTCTTATGAGAAAAATGGTACCTCACTTGCCTAGGTCCGCCTAGTGCCTGCGACAGGAAACGGCACAAAACACAACATGGTCGCACCTCAATTTCGCAGTGAAAACTGGACCTTTTTTGGCAAACTGCCTACCTGTAGTTTTTGAACCCTAGCTCTGCCAGCACCTAGGGAAACCTAGCAAACCTATACACTTTTGAAAACTAGACACCCAGGGAAATTCATGATGGGGTGACTCCACTGCCTCCCACCAGGTTCTGTTACCCAGAATCCCTTGCAAACCTAAAGAATTGGAAAAAGAAATGCATTTTCCTCACATTTCTGTGGTGGAAAGTTCTGGAATCTCCGTAGATCAACAAATTTCCACGCACCCTACGTTCCCCAAACTCTTATGAGAAAAATGGTACCTCACTTGCCTGGGTCTGCCTAGTGCCTGCGACAGGAAACGGCGCAAAGAACACAACATGGTCACACCTCAAATTTGCAGTGAAAACCGGCCCTTTTTTGGCAAAGTGCCTACCTGTAGTTTTTGAACCCTAGCTCTGCCGTCACCTAGGGAAACCTAGCAAACCTATACATTTTTAAAAACTAGACACCCAGGGGAATTCAAGATGGGGTGACTCCACTGCCTCCCACCAGGTTATGTTACCCAGAATCCCTTGCAAACCTAAAAAATTTGAAAAAGAAATGCATTTTCCTCACATTTCTGTTGTGGAAAGTTCTGGATTCTGTATAGATCAACAAATGTCCACCCACCCTGCGTTCCACAAGCTCTTATGAGAAAAATGGTACCTCACTTGCCTGGGTCTTCTTAGTGCCTGCAACAGGAAACGGTGCAAAAAACGCAATGTGGTCACACCTCAAATTCGCAGTGAAAACTGGCCCTTTTTTGGCAAAGTGCCTACCTGTAGTTTTTTAACCCTAGCTCTGCCGTCACCTAGGGAAACCTAGCAAACCTGTACATTTTTAAAAACAAGACACCCAGGGGAATTCAGGATGGAGTGATTCCACTGCCTCCCACCTGGTTCTGTTACCCAGAATCCCTTGCAAAGCTAAACAATTGGCAAACAAAACGCTTTTTCCTCACATTTCTGTGGTGGAAAGTTCTGGAATATGTGTGGATCAACAAATTTCCTCCCACCCCGCGTTCCCCAAAGTCTGTTGAGACAAATGGTACCTCACTTGCGTGGGTCTGCCTAGTGCCTGCATCAGGAAAGGGTGCAAAACGCAACGTGGTCGCACCTCAATTTCGCAGTGAAAACTGGGCCTTTTTTGGCAAAGTGCCTACCTGTCGTTTTTTAACCCTAGCTCTGCCAGCACCTAGGGAAACCTAGCAAACCTATACATTTTTTAAAACTAGACACCCAGCGATATTCAGGATGGGGTGACTCGACTGCCTCCCACCAGGTTCTGTTACCCAGAATCCCTGGCAAAGCTAAAAAATTGACAAACAAAACGCATTTTCCACACATTTCTGTGGTGTAAAGTTCTGAAATCTGTGTGGATCAACAAATTTCCTACCACCCCGCGTTCCCCAAGGTCTTCTGAGAAAAATGGTACCTCACTTGCATGGGTCTCCCCAGTGCCTGCGTCAGGAAAGGGCGCAAAACGCAACGTGGTCGCACCTCAATTTCGCAGTGAAAAATTGACCTTTTTTGGCAAAGTGTCTACCTGTAGTTTTTTAACATTAGCTCTGCCCGCACCTAGGGAAACCTAGCAAACCTATACATTTTTAAAAAATAGACACCCAGGGAAATTTAGGATGGGGTGACTCGACTGCCTCCCACCAGGTTCTGTTACCCAGAATCCCTTGCACATCTAAAAAATTGGAGAAAAAAACGCATTTTCCTCACATTTCTCTGGCTGAAAGTTCTGGAATCTGCGTGGATCAACAAATTTCCACCCACCCTGAGTTCCCCAAAGTCTTATGAGAAAAATGGTACCTCACTTGCCTGGGTCTGCCTAGTGCCTGCAACAGGAAACTGCACAAAACACAACATGGTTGCACCTCAATTTCGCAGTGAAAACTGGACCTTTTTTGGCAAACTGCCTACCTGTAGTTTTTGAACCCTAGCTCTGCCAGCACCTAGGGAAACCTAGCAAACCTATACACTTTTGAAAACTAGACACCCAGGGAAATTCAGGATGGGGTGACTCCACTGCCTCCCACCAGGTTCTGTTCCCCAGAATCCCTTGCAAACCTAAAAAATTAGAAAAAGAAATGCATTTTCCTCACATTTCTGTGGTGGAAAGTTCTGGAATCTGTGTAGATCAACAAATTTCCACGCACCCTACGTTCTGCAAACTCTTATGAGAAAAATGGTACCTCACTTGCCTGGGTCTGCCTAGTGCCTGCGACAGGAAACGGCACAAAACACAACATGGTCGCACCTCAATTTCGCAGTGAAAACTGGACCTTTTTTTATCAAACTGCCTACCTGTAGTTTTTGAACCCTAGCTCTGCCATCACCTAGGGAAACCTAGCAAACCTATACATTTTTAAAAACTAGACACCCAGGGGAATTCAAGATGGGGTGACTCCACTGCCTCCCACCAGGTTATGTTACCCAGAATCCCTTGCAAACTTAATAAATTGGAAAAAGAAATGCATTTTCCTCACATTTCTGTTGTGGAAAGTTCTGGATTCTGTATAGATCAACAAATGTCCACCCACCCTGCGTTCCACAAGCTCTTATGAGAAAAATGGAGAAGTGTGGCTCAATGGTTAGAGCGGCAGACCCTGATGCAGAGGTCTAGCCCGGGACCAGGGTTCAATTCCCCGCCTTGGCGGGTCTTGGGCTCAAAATTCCACGGACCTGATAATTCTCGCCTCGGTGCCTATTCTAATCATGGAGTCCCACTCTGCAACTCTGGGCAATAGCTTGCTTAATCTCCACAACGGCCCCCACAACGCTAAGGATGCCTGGCCTCCACCTTGGTGGTGCTCAGGAGTGGACGCCTCACAGGGAAAGCCAGGATGGGTTCCACAGCGGTATTCGTACAAGCGCCTTCAGACCCTTGCGGGTGAGTAGTGCGCTACACAAGTATCAATTTACATTTACAATTTACATAAAAATGGTACCTCACTTGCCTGGGTCTGCCTAGTGCCTGCAACAGGAAACGGCGCAAAAAACGCAATGTGGTCACACCTCAAATTCGCAGTGAAAACCGGCCCTTTTTTGGCAAAGTGCCTACCTGTAGTTTTTTAACCCTAGCTCTGCCGTCACCTAGGGAAATCTAGCAAACCTATACATTTTTTAAAACAAGACACCCAGGGGAATTCAGGATGGGGTGATTCTACTGCCTCCCACCTGGTTCTGTTACCCAGAATCCCTTGCAAAGCTAAACAATTGGCAAACAAAACGCTTTTTCCTCACATTTCTGTGGTGGGAAGTTCTGGAATATGTGTGGATCAACAAATTTCCTCCCACCCCGCGTTCCCCAAAGTCTGTTGAGACAAATGGTACCTCACTTGCGTGGGTCTGCCTAGTGCCTGCATCAGGAAAGGGCGCACAACGCAACGTTGTCGCACCTCAATTTCGCAGTGAAAACTGGGCCTTTTTTGGCAAAGTGCCTACCTGTCGTTTTTTAACCCTAGCTCTTCCGGCACCTAGGGAAACCTAGCAAACCTATACATTTTTTTAAACTAGACACCCAGCGATATTCAGGATGGGGTGACTCGACTGCCTCCCACCAGGTTCTGTTACCCAGAATCCCTGGCAAAGCTAAAAAATTGACAAACAAAACGCATTTTCCACACATTTCTGTGGTGTAAAGTTCTGAAATCTGTGTGGATCAACAAATTTCCTCCCACCCCGCGTTCCCCAAGGTCTTCTGAGAAAAATGGTACCTCACTTGCGTGGGTCTCCCCAGTGCCTGCGTCAGGAAAGGGCGCAAAACGCAACGTGGTCGCACCTCAATTTCGCAGTGAAAAATTGACCTTTTTTGGCAAAGTGTCTACCTGTAGTTTTTTAACATTCGCTCTGCCGGCACCTAGGGAAACCTAGCAAACCTATACATTTTTAAAAAATAGACACCCAAGGAAATTTAGGATGGGGTGACTCGACTGCCTCCCACCAGGTTCTGTTACCCAGAATCCCTTGCAAATCTAAAAAATTGGAGAAAAAAATGCATTTTCCTCACATTTCTGTGGTGGAAAGTTCTGGAATCTGCGTGGATCAACAAATTTCCACCCACCCTGCATTCCCCAAAGTCTTATGAGAAAAAAGGTACCTCACTTGCCTGGGTCTGCCTAGTGCCTGCAACAGGAAACGGCACAAAACACAACATGGTCGCACCTCAATTTCGCAGTGAAAACTGGACCTTTTTTGGCAAACTGCCTACCTGTAGTTTTTGAACCCTAGCTCTGCCAGCACCTAGGGAAACCTAGCAAACCTATACACTTTTGAAAACTAGACACCCAGGGGAATTCAGGATGGGGTGACTCCACTGCATCCCACCAGGTTCTGTTACCCAGAATCCCTTGCAAACCTAAAGAATTGACAAATAAAACACATTTTCCACACATTTCTGTGGTGGAATCTTCTGAAATCTGTGTGGATCAACAAATTTCCTCCCATCCCGCGTTCCCCAAGGTCTTCTGAGAAAAATGGTACCTCACTTGCGTGGGTCTGCCCAGTGCCTGCGCCAGGAAACGGCGCAAAACGCAACATGGTCGCACCTCAATTTCGCAATGAAAAATTGACCTTTTTTGGCAAAGTGTCTACCTGCATTTTTTTAACCCTAGCTCTGCCGGCACCTAGGGAAACCTAGCAAACCTATACATTTTTTAAAACTAGACACCCGGAGAAATTCAGGATGGGGTGACTCGACTGCCTCCCACCAGGTTCTGTTACCCAGAATCCCTTGCAAAGCTAACAAATTGGGGAAAGAAACCCATTTTCCTCACATTTCTGTGGTGGAAAGTTCTGGAATCTACGTGGATTAAGAAATTTCCACGCACCCCGCGTTCCCCAAAGTCTTAAGAAAAAAATGGTACCTCACTTGCCTGGGTCTGCCTAGTGCCTGCGACAGGAAACGGCGCAAAATGCAATGTGGTCGCACCTCAATTTCGCAGTGAATACCGGCCCTTTTTTGGCAAAGTGCCTACCTGTTGTTTTTGAACCCTAGCTCTGCCGGCACCTAGGGAAACATAGCAAACCTATACATTTTTAAAAACTAGACACCCAGGGCAATTCAGGATGGGGTGACTCCACTGCCTCCCACCAGGTTATGTTCCCCAGAATCCCTTGCAAACCTAAAACATTGGTAAAAAATGCATTTTTCTCACATTTCTGTGGTGGAAAGTTCTGGAGTCTGCATAGATCAACAAATTTCCAACCACCCTGCGTTCCCCAAACTCTTATGAGAAAAATGGTACCTCACTTGCCTGGGTCTGCCTAGTGCCTGCGAAAGGAAACGGCGCAAAAAACGCAACCTGGTCGCACCTCAAATTCGCAGTGAAAACTGGGCCTTTTTTGGCAAAGTGTCTACCTGCATTTTTTTAACCCTAGCTCTGCCGGCACCTAGGGAAACCTAGCAAACCTATACATTTTTTAAAACTAGACACCCGGAGAAATTCAGGATGGGGTGACTCGACTGCCTCCCACCAGGTTCTGTTACCCAGAATCCCTTGCAAAGCTAACAAATTGGGGAAAGAAACCCATTTTCCTCACATTTCTGTGGTGGAAAGTTCTGGAATCTACGTGGATTAAGAAATTTCCACGCACCCCGCGTTCCCCAAAGTCTTAAGAAAAAAATGGTACCTCACTTGCCTGGGTCTGCCTAGTGCCTGCGACAGGAAACGGCGCAAAATGCAATGTGGTCGCACCTCAATTTCGCAGTGAAAACCGGCCCTTTTTTGGCAAAGTGCCTACCTGTTGTTTTTGAACCCTAGCTCTGCCGGCACCTAGGGAAACATAGCAAACCTATACATTTTTAAAAACTAGACACGCAGGGCAATTCAGGATGGGGTGACTCCACTGCCTCCCACCAGGTTATGTTCCCCAGAATCCCTTGCAAACCTAAAACATTGGTAAAAAATGCATTTTTCTCACATTTCTGTGGTGGAAAGTTCTGGAGTCTGCATAGATCAACAAATTTCCAACCACCCTGCGTTCCCCAAACTCTTATGAGAAAAATGGTACCTCACTTGCCTGGGTCTGCCTAGTGCCTGCGAAAGGAAACGGCGCAAAAAACGCAACGTGGTCGCACCTCAAATTCGCAGTGAAAACTGGGCCTTTTTTGGCAAAGTGCCTACCTGTCGTTTTTTAACCCTAGCTCTGCCGGCACCTAGGGAAACCTAGCAAACCTATACATTTTTTTAAACTAGACACCCGGAGAAATTCAGGATGGGGTGACTCCACTGCCTCCCACCAGGTTCTGTTACCCAGAATCCCTTGCAAAGCTAACAAATTGGGGAAAGAAACCCATTTTCCTCACATTTCTGTGGTGGAAAGTTCTGGAATCTACGTGGATTAAGAAATTTCCACGCACCCCGCGTTCCCCAAAGTCTTAAGAAAAAAATGGTACCTCACTTGCCTGGGTCTGCCTAGTGCCTGCGACAGGAAACGGCGCAAAATGCAATGTGGTCGCACCTCAATTTCGCAGTGAAAACCGGCCCTTTTTTGGCAAAGTGCCTACCTGTTGTTTTTGAACCCTAGCTCTGCCGGCACCTAGGGAAACATAGCAAACCTATACATTTTTAAAAACTAGACACCCAGGGCAATTCAGGATGGGGTGACTCCACTGCCTCCCACCAGGTTATGTTCCCCAGAATCCCTTGCAAACCTAAAACATTGGTAAAAAATGCATTTTTCTCACATTTCTGTGGTGGAAAGTTCTGGAGTCTGCATAGATCAACAAATTTCCAACCACCCTGCGTTCCCCAAACTCTTATGAGGAAAATGGTACCTCACTTGCCTGGGTCTGCCTAGTGCCTGCAAAAGGAAACGGCGCAAAAAACGCAACGTGGTCGCACCTCAAATTCGCAGTGAAAACTGGGCCTTTTTTGGCAAAGTGCCTACCTGTCGTTTTTTAACCCTAGCTCTGCCGGCACCTAGGGAAACCTAGCAAACCTATACATTTTTTTAAACTAGACACCCAGCGGAATTCAGGCTGGGGTGACTCGACTGCCTCCCACCAGGTTCTGTTACCCAGAATCCCTGGCAAAGCTAAAAAATTGACAAACAAAACGCTTTTTCCTCACATTTCTGTGGTGGAAAGTTCTGGAATATGTGTGGATCAACAAATTTTCTCCCACCCCGCGTTCCCCAAAGTCTGTTGAGACAAATGGTACCTCACTTGCGTGGGTCTGCCTAGTGCCTGCATCAGGAAAGGGCGCAAAGCGCAACGTGGTCGCACCTCAATTTCGCAGTGAAAACTGGGCCTTTTTTGGCAAAGTTCCTACCTGTCGTTTTTTAACCCTAGCTCTGCCGGCACCTAGGGAAACCTAGTAAACCTATACATTTTTTAAAACTAGACACCCAGCGATATTCAGGATGGGGTGACTCGACTGCCTCCCACCAGGTTCTGTTACCCAGAATCCCTGGCAAAGCTAAAAAATTGACAAACTAAACGCATTTTCCACACATTTCTGTGGTGTAAAGTTCTGAAATCTGTGTGGATCAACAAATTTCCTCCCACCCCGCGTTCCCCAAGGTCTTTTGAGAAAAATGGTACCTCACTTGCGTGGGTCTCCCCAGTGCCTGCATCAGGAAAGGGCGCAAAACGCAACGTGGTCGCACCTCAATTTCGCAGTGAAAAATTGACCTTTTTTGGCAAAGTGTCTACCTGTAGTTCTTTAACATTAGCTCTGCCCGCATCTATGGAAACCTAGCAAACCTATACATTTTTAAAAAATAGACACCCAGGGAAATTTAGGATGGGGTGACTCGACTGCCTCCCACCAGGTTCTGTTACCCAGAATCCCTTGCAAATCTAAAAAATCGGAGAAAAAAACACATTTTCCTCACATTTCTGTGGTGGAAAGTTCTGGAATCTGCGTGGATCAACAAATTTCCACCCACCCTGCGTTCCCCAAAGTCTTATGAGGAAAATGGTACCTCACTTGCCTGGGTCTGCCTAGTGCCTGCAACTGGAAACGGCACAAAACACAACATGGTCGCACCTTAATTTCGCAGTGAAAACTGGGCCTTTTTTGGCAAACTGCCTACCTGTAGTTTTTGAACCCTAGCTCTGCCAGCACCTAGGTAAACCTAGCAAACCTATATACTTTTGAAAACTAGACACCCAGGGAAATTCAGGATGGGGTGACTCCACTGCCTCCCACCAGGTTCTGTTACCCAGAATCCCTTGCAAACCTAAAAATTGGAAAAAGAAATGCATTTTCCCCACATTTCTGTGGTGGAAAGTTCTGGAATCTGCGTAGATCAACAAATTTCCACCCACCCTACGTTCCCCGAACTCTTATGAGAAAAATGGTACCTCACTTGCCTGGGTCTGCCTAGTGCCTGCGACAGGAAACGGCGCAAAAAACGCAATGTGGTCACACCTCAAATTTGCAGTAAAAACCGGCCCCTCTTTTGGCAAAGTGCCTACCTGTAGTTTTTTAACCCTAGCTCTGCCGTCACCTAGGGAAACCTAGCAAACCTATACATTTTTGAAAACAAGACACCCAGGGGAATTCAGGATGGGGTGATTCCACTGCCTCCCACCTGGTTCTGTTACCCAGAATCCCTTGCAAACCTAAAAAATTGGAAAAAGAAATGCATTTTCCTCACATTTCTGTTGTGGAAAGTTCTGGATTCTGTATAGATCAACAAATGTCCACCCACCCTGCGTTCCACAAGCTCTTATGAGAAAAATGGTACCTCACTTGCCTGGGTCTGCCTAGTGCCTGCAACAGGAAACAGCGCAAAAAACGCAATGTGGTCACACCTCAAATTCGCAGTGAAAACCGGCCCTTTTTTGGCAAAGTGCCTACCTGTAGTTTTTTAACCCTAGCTCTGCCGTCACCTAGGGAAACCTAGCAAAGCTATACATTTTTGAAAACAAGACACCCAAGGGAATTCAGGATGGGGTGACTCGACTGCCTCCCACCAGGTTCTGTTACCCAGAATCCCTGGCAAAGCTAAACAATTGACAAACAAAACGCTTTTTCCTCACATTTCTGTGGTGGAAAGTTCTGGAATATGTGTGGATCAACAAATTTTCTCCCACCCTGCGTTCCCCAAAGTCTGTTGAGACAAATGGTACCTCACTTGCGTGGGTCTGCCTAGTGCCTGCATCAGGAAAGGGCGCAAAACGCAACGTAGTCGCACCTCAATTTCGCAGTGAAAACTGGGCCTTTTTTGGCAAAGTTCCTACCTGTCGTTTTTTAACCCTAGCTCTGCCGGCACCTAGGGAAACCTAGTAAACCTATACATTTTTTAAAACTAGACACACAGCGATATTCAGGATGGGGTGACTCGACTGACTCCCACCAGGTTCTGTTACCCAGAATCCCTGGCAAAGCTAAAAAATTGACAAACTAAACGCATTTTCCACACATTTCTGTGGTCTAAAGTTCTGAAATCTGTGTGGATCAACAAATTTCCTCCCACCCCGCGTTCCCCAAGGTCTTTTGAGAAAAATGGTACCTCACTTGCGTGGGTCTCCCCAGTGCCTGCGTCAGGAAAGGGCGCAAAACGCAACGTGGTCGCACCTCAATTTCGCAGTGAAAAATTGACCTTTTTTGGCAAAGTGTCTACCTGTAGTTCTTTAACATTAGCTCTGCCCGTACCTATGGAAACCTAGCAAACCTATACATTTTTAAAAAATAGACACCCAGGGAAATTTAGGATGGGGTGACTCGACTGCCTCCCACCAGGTTCTGTTACCCAGAATCCCTTGCAAATCTAAAAAATTGGAGAAAAAAACGCATTTTCCTCACATTTCTGTGGTGGAAAGTTCTGGAATCTGCGTGGATCAACGAATTTCCACCCACCCTGCGTTCCCCAAAGTCTTATGAGAAAAATGGTACCTCACTTGCCTGGGTCTGCAACTGGAAACGGCACAAAACACAACATGGTCGCACCTCAATTTCGCAGTGAAAACTGGGCCTTTTTTGGCAAACTGCCTACCTGTAGTTTTTGAACCCTAGCTCTGCCAGCACCTAGGTAAACCTAGCAAACCTATACACTTTTGAAAACTAGACACCCAGGGATAATCAGGATGGGGTGACTCCACTGCCTCCCACCAGGTTCTGTTATCCAGAATCCCTTGCAAACCTAAAAAATTGGAAAAAGAAATGCATTTTCCCCACATTTCTGTGGTGGAAAGTTCTGGAATCTGCGTAGATCAACAAATTTCCACCCACCCTACGTTCCCCAAACTCTTATGAGAAAAATGGTACCTCACTTGCCTGGGTCTGCCTAGTGCCTGCGACAGGAAACGGCGCAAAAAACGCAATGTGGTCACACCTCAAATTTGCAGTGAAAACCGGCCCCTCTTTTGGCAAAGTGCCTACCTGTAGTTTTTTAACCCTAGCTCTGCCGTCACCTAGGGAAACCTAGCAAACCTATACATTTTTGAAAACAAGACACCCAGGGGAATTCAGGATGGGGTGATTCCACTGCCTCCCACCTGGTTCTGTTACCCAGAATCCCTTGCAAACCTAAAAAATTGGAAAAAGAAATGCATTTTCCTCACATTTCTGTTGTGGAAAGTTCTGGATTCTGTATAGATCAACAAATGTCCACCCACCCTGCGTTCCACAAGCTCTTATGAGAAAAATGGTACCTCACTTGCCTGGGTCTGCCTAGTGCCTGCAACAGGAAACGGCGCAAAAAACGCAATGTGGTCACACCTCAAATTCGCAGTGAAAACCGGCCCTTTTTTGGCAAAGTGCCTACCTGTAGTTTTTTAACCCTAGCTCTGCCGTCACCTAGGGAAACCTAGCAAACCTATACATTTTTGAAAACAAGACACCCAGGGGAATTCAGGATGGGGTGACTCGACTGCCTCCCACCAGGTTCTGTTACCCAGAATCCCTGGCAAAGCTAAACAATTGACAAACAAAACGCTTTTTCCTCACATTTCTGTGGTGGAAAGTTCTGGAATATGTGTGGATCAACAAATTTTCTCCCACCCCGCGTTCCCCAAAGTCTGTTGAGACAAATGGTACCTCACTTGCGTGGGTCTGCCTAGTGCCTGCATCAGGAAAGGGCGCAAAACGCAACGTGGTCGCACCTCAATTTCGCAGTGAAAACTGGGCCTTTTTTGGCAAAGTTCCTACCTGTCGTTTTTTAACCCTAGCTCTGCCGGCACCTAGGGAAACCTAGTAAACCTATAAATTTTTTAAAACTAGACACCCAGCGATATTCAGGATGGGGTGACTCGACTGCCTCCCACCAGGTTCTGTTACCCAGAATCCCTGGCAAAGCTAAAAAATTGACAAACTAAACGCATTTTCCACACATTTCTGTGGTGTAAAGTTCTGAAATCTGTGTGGATCAACAAATTTCCTCCCACCCAGCGTTCCCCAAGGTCTTCTGAGAAAAATGGTACCTCACTTGCGTGGGTCTCCCCAGTGCCTGCGTCAGGAAAGGGCGCAAAACGCAACGTGGTCGCACCTCAATTTCGCAGTGAAAAATTGACCTTTTTTGGCAAAGTGTCTACCTGTAGTTTTTTAACATTAGCTCTGCCCGCACCTAGGGAAACCTAGCAAACCTATACATTTTTAAAAAATAGACACCCAGGGAAATTTAGGATGGGGTGACTCGACTGCCTCCCACCAGGTTCTGTTACCCAGAATCCCTTGCAAATCTAAAAAATTGGAGAAAAAAACAAATTTTCCTCACATTTCTGTGGTGGAAAGTTCTGGAATCAGCGTGGATCAACAAATTTCCACCCACCCTGCGTTACCCAAAGTCTTATGAGAAAAATGGTACCTCACTTGCCTGGGTCTGCCTAGTGCCTGCAACAGGAAACGGCACAAAACACAACATGGTCGCACCTCAATTTCGCAGTGAAAACTGGACCTTTTTTGGCAAACTGCCTACCTGTAGTTTTTGAACCCTAGCTCTGCCAGCACCTAGGGAAACCTAGCAAACCTATACACTTTTGAAAACTAGACACCCAGGGAAATTCAGGATGGGGTGACTCCACTGCCTCCCACCAGGTTCTGTTACCCAGAATCCCTTGCAAACCTAAAAAATTGGAAAAAGAAATGCATTTTCCTCACATTTCTGTGGTGGAAAGTTCTGGAATCTGTGTATATCAACAAATTTCCACCCACCCTACATTCCGCAAACTCTTATGAGAAAAATGGTACCTCACTTGCCTGGGTCTGCCTAGTGCCTGCGACAGGAAACGGCACAAAACACAACATGGTCGCACCTCAATTTCGCAGTGAAAACTGGACCTTTTTTGGCAAACTGCCTACCTGTAGTTTTTGAACCCTAGCTCTGCCAGCACCTAGGGAAACCTAGCAAACCTATACACTTTTGAAAACTAGACACCCAGGGAAATTCAGGATGGGGTGACTCCACTGCCTCCCACCAGGTTCTGTTACCCAGAATCTCTTGCAAACCTAAAAAATTGGGAAAAGAAATGCATTTTCCTCACATTTCTGTGGTGGAAAGTTCTGGAATCTGCGTAGATCAACAAATTTCCACCCACCCTACGTTCCCCAAACTCTTATGAGAAAAATGGTACCTCACTTGCCTGGGTCTGCCTAGTGCCTGCGACAGGAAACGGCGCAAAGAACACAACG
This sequence comes from Lissotriton vulgaris, assembly GCF_964263255.1. Lineage (NCBI taxonomy): Eukaryota > Metazoa > Chordata > Amphibia > Caudata > Salamandridae > Lissotriton > Lissotriton vulgaris. Next base: position 119,154 of record NW_028250934.1, on the reverse strand, counting down.
TGGTCACACCTCAAATTCGCAGTGAAAACCGGCCCTTTTTTGGCAAAGTGCCGACCTGTAGTTTTTGAACCCTAGCTCTGCCGTTACCTAGGGAAACCTAGCAAACCTATAAGATTTTTTAAAACTAGACACCCAGGGGAATTCAAGATGGGGTGACTCCACTGCCTCCCACTAGGTTATGTTACCCAGAATCCCTTGCAAACCTAAAACATTGGTAAAAAATGCATTTTTGCAGTGAAAAATTGACCTTTTTTGGTAAAGTGTCTACCTGTAGTTTTTTAACATTACCTCTGCCGGCACCTAGGGAAACCTAGCAAACCTATACATTTTTAAAAAATAGACACCCAGGGAAATTTAGGATGGGGTGTGGAGTTCTGGACTTTTTGGTTCCGTCCAGAGGTGTCAGGGTACAACACCCAAAGACCCCGGAGTCCCACCTGCCTTGGTGCACAAATGAACAGAAACACGGGCTTCTCGATGGTGGCGTCAAAGACCAAAGGTTTATTACTGCAGGGACACAGAAGTCACAGAATCTACACACGGGCAGAATCTAGGAGACTGTTCGATTTGTACATTGAGGGTTGCTCCTTATATACCAAAAATTGTGCTCTAGGCAAATATTTCACATGTCGGTACATTCCCAAACCTTTTGTGTCTCTAAACAATAAATATTTGGCGTTACACAGGAACTGTCGATAATATCTGATACCAAACATCACAAAGAGGGGTTCCCACCAGTCCATCACAATCCCTTGTCAATATTGCATTCAAGACCCGGACCGCCTCATCGTAAAGTTCGTTACCTCCCCCTAATAAAGGCCCAGAAGGAAAAGGAGCAGAGCCAGGTGCAGAAGATAGAAAACGGGATAAGAGATGTTTGTGGGTTGTAAATGGGCAAGGCTACCGGCTTCGGCCGCCTAATCATGATCAGGTACAATGGACAGGAAAACCAGTTCAGGTGGGCTGGCCTCGGGCAGAGGAGGCAGCCTTTGTCGAGTCATGCAGCTTCAGCGTGATCTGGTTTAAGGTGCACGTGTCATGTAAGAGGTGAATCTCCGGCTAAGGCTACGTGTCTTTAATCAAAGTGAAGTGAATGAAATGATCAGAGGCTATTGCATATGTGAGGGCAAGGAACCACAAAAATGGCGGCCACGATCTAAGATGGATGCCGTGTGTATATCAGAAATGTGTCAGTGGAAGGAGTGCTCTTGCTCGTAGCGTAGCGAAAACACTAGGATATACTAAATGGATCATTTGCGGTTCGCTGATACTAATTTTATGTATTTCCGACAAACTTGAAAACACGGGTTCAAGTCGTCACGGAACCGTCACGGAACCTCAGACCCTCCTTTTGCCCTTACATAGGCAATTACTCAATCTATGTCTGAATCTAGTTCTATGCTCATCAGGTCAGTGACATGTTGTTGTATCATCATCCTTTCTCGTGTCTTTTCTCCAAATGCAGGTGGTTTCCTAAAACAGGTTGTAGCACAAAGACTACACAGAGCAGGACCACACTGGATAATCAGACAACATGAGAATAGTAATATTAAGATGACACCAATGACCATTAGAACCTTCCATCCCCACGCTGAGATCAGAGTCCAAACCCACTCCATAAAGGACCAGTTTCCCTCATCTACATGTATGGAGTCCGAAATCTTGTGCAACTTAGAGATCGCCTCGTAAACTGTTGGAGCATTATTAGGAATAAAGACACAGCAGCTCGATTGGATCATTCTGCATACCCCACCTCGATCTGCAAGTATAACATCTAGAACCATACGGTTCTGCAATGTCATGAGCCTATCCGCCTGAAGCTCAGCTGTCAGATTGCTAAGGGCACCAGCAGTTTCGGTAATAGTAGATTCAACTACCCGTGTTAGCTGACGTATGTTTCTACTATTGGCCATAGGCCCCCAGAACGGAAGGAAGCCTTTGAAGAAGTCTCCAGCTTCCTGACCAGCGGTATCTTCCTTACTGAAAACACCTCTAGCTACTCTTATTCTGTGGTAATCCGGTGAAGCAGTGTATGTCGGAGGCAACAATCGAGCAATATAACATGAACCTGAAAAGTCAGCAGGCAACCATGTATAAGCTCTGTCTCGACAGATGAAGTAGGTACCCCTGGCAGTAAGGAAGGCAGGGGAAGAGTTAGCCGGAAACACATAAGTCTCTACGCACTCACTCCTCCCTAGCTGAGCTCTCGGATTTCTCCCATTACCTTGCAAACAGACCTGACCTCGGTGAGGTACGACCCAGATTGGAGTTGAGCTTTTACGCTTGCTTTCTCCTAAACTAAGGCGATACTCTGAAGTATTCCAACTTAAATATACTCGCAATTCGTCTCTAGGGTAAGATGGAGTATTATTGACGTCTTTGATCATGTCAATAATTCCCTGGACTAAAGCTTTGTTGGCAGAGTTATATTTAGTGGAGCGTGGTGGGCGTGGAGGATAGGTCTCAAGAGCATAAGCAAAGATGGTTTGAAGGGCCTGAAATGATCCATTGTAGCTGAAAGGCAAAACCAGATAGGGAATACCTTTATCCATAGTGTGGGGTATCAAGCCACACACCCAACAGTCTGTCGTGTTAACTACCAGTTGGTGTTGGTGCAAGAGCTGTACAAAAGTATTATTAATGAATTCTGAGCGTCGAGCTTGCTCATGTTCCGGAAACGAGTGAAAAGAGTGTATAGAAGAAACAGTAGAAATAGCAGGATCAAGGGGAGGTACTGTAGATACTGGCACAAAAATCAAATTTATGCTAAAGACAATTCCACCCACCAGTGTTGCTAAAACAATCAAAAATGTAATGGCACATTGCATCAAGAAACATTTGCTATGAAGAATTCTATTTAGTCTGTTTCTGCGAACGTAAATCACATTTTCTCGTTGCAGCGCAGGAAGTTCCATCTTCTACAATCCGCTCGCGACCACTGATGATGTGTACGTAGATGAAAATGCCTCTGTCAGCCCTGGGAGTTCCCAGTACTAACAGAAAGATCGACCTTGTGTCAGACCCCTGCAAATTCAAACTAGGCACACAGCCACGACCCTACGGCTACCCAGACGGCAAGGCAATTTATTAAAAACAATAAACAATAGCAAACTTCCTGGCTGAAAAGCAAAAAAGTCCAATGTATATAAATATCAAAATCACAATATGCAGTTGCCTGCTTTATTAGTTCGTTTTATGGCTTCTAAGGTTGTATCTTTTCCTTGCTGGTACTGTTTGATCGGAAAATAGTGTATCACTAGCAGCTGTTGCAGAGTTTACGTTCGCAGATGGCAAAGTTTCTTCTGATGCTGGAGACAAATGTTTAATGTTCAAAGTAGTCTTTTCAAGAGGAGAGTCACGTTTCAAAGTGTCAGAAATCAAATCGGCATCGCTGAAAGGGACAAATTTTGGAGTTATTTCAGATTCGGAGGCACCAATTCCCTTCTTCACCCAGTCGTCGTAGGGCAGCGGCAGTGGAACACGCTTTACGTGAGAAGCGTGGATCCAGTTCTTCCGGCCAGCAACACGTACAGCTGTCCTCGTTGCCAGCAGGATTTGGAAGGGGCCGATGTAGCGAGGCTGAAGATTCTTTGTCCTCGCGAAGTTCCGGACCACTATGAAGTCACCCGGTTTCAGTTGATGCCCTGGACTCTCCGGAGGCTTTGGCAAAGCATCAAAAACCTGTTGATGAATAAGACTTAATTTAGCAGTCAAGTCATAAAGATAGTCTATCAACATAGGATATTCAATGGAGCAGAATTGTTTAGGCCTTGGCACACCCCAGACATTTGCCGGGCGGCCAAATACAATCTCATATGGAGAAAGCCCTATTCTAGAATGCACTGTTGCTCTCGTTGATAACAAGGCCAAAGGAAGTGCGTCTGGCCAAGCCAAACCTGTGGATGCTTGAATTTTGGCTATTTTAAGCTTGAGGGTGCCATTGTAACCCTCGACTAAACCAGCAGACTGGGGATGGTTCGCACTATGAAATTTTTGTTTCAATCCTAGACCAGCACACACACTCTGCATAACTTTCCCTATAAACTCACTTCCGTTATCTGACCATACAATCCGTGGCATTCCATACCTAGGGAAAAATTCTTTGAGAAGAATTTTGGCAGTTGATAAAGCAGTGTTGTCCTTTAGTGGGTATGCTTCTATCCACCTGGAAAAAGCACAAACTACCACCAGGACGTATTTTAAATTGTTGCAGCGTTCCATGTGAATGAAGTCTAACTGTATTACTTCAAAGGGACAGGAAGGAGGAGCAAAATGACCAGCTGGAGTTGGAGTTCCCTTGCCAGGATTATGCATCAAGCACACCATACAATTTTTCACCACTCTCTCTGCACACTTACTGATTCCCTCATTCTTCCAAACCGGAGCTAACATCTTACATATCCCTTTAGAACTTATGTGCGCCACTCCATGCGCCATCGTCACTACTGCAAGCACATACGCATCAGGCAACATCCAACGCTGCTGTTCTGTCAAATCGATCCAACATCCATTCGAGTCCAATTTGCCCGTACTTTCTCTCCATACGCGTTTCTCTTCCTCAGTCGCTTCTTTCTGAATCTCTTTCACACTTTCCATTGTGTCCTCACACATTCCAGACTCAGCAATCCATCTTGCAGACGTAGCAACATACATTCTACTCATCATGTCTCTAGCTGTCTGTTTAGCGGTTTCATCAGCAAAGGCATTTCCCCGACCAACATCATCCGTGATTGCTTTATGAGCACTGCACTTCACAATCGCAACTTCAGTCGGTAAGGTTAGAGATTCTAACAAGTCGTTAACTAGCTGACCATGTTGAATCTTAGTCCCATGGGACGTAATGAAACCCCTTTCTCTCCACAACCGGCCAAAACTATGGGCCACGCCAAATGCGTACTGACTATCTGTAAACACATTCACTCTCTTTCCCTCAGCTAAAACACACGCTCTCGTAAGAGCTATTAACTCTGCAGCTTGGGCAGAATTCTGACTCACTCTTGCAGTCTCCACAATCGTCTTCAAAGTCGTTACCGCGTAGGCAGCAGTCACATCACCATTCTCCAATTTAAAACATGACCCGTCCACATACAGCGTACCATCTGGGTCGGATAGAGGAGTATCTCTCAAGTCGATACGACCTTTTGTCTCTTCCTCCGTTTTGAAATAACAGTCATGTGGCTCAGAATCACTCGACTCTTGATCAGTCGGCAACAATGTTGCTGGGTTCAATACATTGCATCTTTTGATCTGAATATGACTCGCTAATAACGTCAGCTCGTAACCAGATAATCTCGCACTAGTAAGGTGTTGTGTCTTCGTTCGGTTCATGAGTGTGTCCACTGCATGAGGAACCATGACCACTAGCATATTGTTCATCACCAAACCAGCAGATTGTCGAATGGAAGCTGCAGCTGCCGCTGTAGCCCTCAAACAACTAGGCAATGCTCTAGCTACCGGATCTAATGTTGATGAGAAATACGCACAAGGGCGTTGTTTATCACCAAACTTCTGTGTCAAGACACTCAACGCGCAACCTTCTCTTTCGTGAACGTAGAGCGTGAATGGCTTACTGTAATCAGGTGTGCCCAATACAGGAGCTGAACACAAAGCTTTTCGTAATTCAGCAAAACTCTTTTGACATTCATCAGACCATGGCACCGGACTCGGAACATTTTTCCCAGTCAAAGCTACCAATGGCTTTGCTAAAAGTGAAAAATTTGGGATCCATTGCCTACAGTAAGAGGTAATACCTAGAAAGGCACGTACTTCCCTCTGTGTGCGTGGAACACTCATCTGCGTAATTGCTTTTATTCTTTCTGGGGTCAACTTCCTTCCCTCCTTTGACAAGAGATGACCTAAGTAGGTTACTTCTTGGCAGCAATATTGCATTTTGGAAGGTGACACCTTATGATTCAAATTAGACAAATGATGCAATAGTGAAATTGTAGCTGCCTTGCAAGTTTCCTTGTCATCGGCAGCCACCAAAAGATCATCTACGTACTGTACTAGGGCAGAACCTGGAGGAAGGACAAAAGAATCTAACTGGCTTTTTAAAGCTTGACTGTAAATAGATGGACTTTCACAGTAGCCTTGTGGAGCGCGTTTAAATCTGAAACTGCGACCTCCTAAACAGAAGCCAAAAATATCTCTGCTTTCCTCGGCTATCGGAATGCTGAAAAAGGCATTCTTCAAGTCGATGACTGAGAACCAATTGGCTGTAGCGGGAATCAATGTTAGCAAGGCAGTAATGTCTGGCACTACAGGAAACTGCGGAATTACAATCTTATTAACTTCTCTAAGGTCTATGACAAACCTATAGACTGGAGGCTTTGTAGGATCTGTTCGTTTCAAAATCGGCAATACAGGACTATTACAAACATTTCCTCGCGTTTCTTCAACCACACCTTTTTTAATCAAATCTTGCACAATCAATAAGAGTGCACGCTCACCTTCATTCGATATTTTATATTGAGGAATTCTTGGAAATTTCACATTCGCTTTCAAAGTTACTACATACGGTGGAATCTCTAGTAGACCTACATCATTGGGACCAGTCGCCCAAAGAGAATCAGGGAGTGAACGTAGCTCCGGCGGGAGTTTGTCCATTGACAAGTACATCGGAGAGGTGAGTCTTTTACCCAAAGTAAGCTGTACTCCTTCCGGAGAACAGTACAATGTCGCATATAGTCGTTTTAACAAATCTAAACCAAGCAGATTTTCATTACAACCTGTCGTCAAAATTAAGGGTGCTTTCAATTGACACGGTCCAACAGAAATAGACAAAGGACCAGATATCGGGTTGTACACAGGGGCGCCTGAAAAACCTACGGAAACATTTGTTGAGCCAGACAAAGGTGCGCCAGGGAGTTTCGCATGCATGATAGAACTTTTTGCGGCACCAGTATCCAACAGAAACGGTTCGACTACACCTGATGTTGCTACTGCGACATAAGGCCCACTCTGATCCACTGGAACTGATACTACTCCCTCTCTCTGTCCATGGCTGTCCTAGTACCCATTTTGTTGAAATCCCTCTTCAACTTCACAATAATCCTCAACAAGATATTGCTGAGATCTATTCTGTTGAGCTGACTGTACATTTTGTTGATCAAAGTGATTAGAAGGACGATCATTCGTTTGTGGAGGCATAGCACCTCGTCCCCGACCTCTAGAATTCTGTGCAAAACCACCACGACCTCTCTGAGCTGCTGCCGCATTATTTTGCGCTAAAATCTGACAATCATTTTTATAGTGACCCTCTTTCTTACAGTACGCACACTGATTCCACTGGTATTGAGGCCTGGTCGAATTATAATCTGTCTTTTGATACGAATTCTGTTGCATATTAGTCTGATTCGTGCGAGGCGGATACGCCTGCTGTAAAAGAACTTTAGTCTTTAAATCTTTCGTTTTCTTCTCTGATTTCTCCTTTTCCTCTTTATCCCTATTTTCATAGTACTGTGCAGTCGCAAGTATTTGCGCTGTCGTAGATACAGCCCACGCACTTTCTGAGTCTTTCAATTTATTGCATAATTCGGGTAACAAATTATGCACAAATTTATCGACAAACAATCTCTGTCCTCCTTCAGTGCTCATATCCTGACCACTATGGTCTACAAAAGTCTCTTCGAACCTCGTGAAGAAGTCGGAGACACTTTCGTCTTTCTTCTGCTTGCATGCGGATAATTTATCCCAATTAACACGCAATGCTGGCATCAGAGTCTTCATTAAATCTATTATTCTGCCAGGAAGATTAGCAATTAGGGGTTCGGGTTTCGCACCACCTGTTTGTTGAGCATCTGCTGCAGTGATAGCTGCCCAATCACCACCTAAAGCAGCCTGATGATCCTCTCTACGAATTTTAGCCCACACTGGTTGTGGAACTACATTACCAAACAACATATCAATGTCGGCTAAGTTCATTATACAAGCCTCAACTGTCTGTGTCAATTCCTTGTAATATCCGGCTGGATTCTTACGTGGATCTGGCAAGGCCTGTTTCACTGCTAACACTTCTGCTCGCTTCCACGGAATATGTATCCATACTCTTTGGAACTGTGCTGGAGCAGCTGCAATACCCGCATTATCATCACGTTGTACTGCCTCGCGCCAAATTGGAGGAACTTCCCTCATAGGATATTGGCGACTTGGCTTCATTCTACCTTTCTCTAAATCTCTCGGGGAACGAAGAGATGGATCAATCCTAAAACTCAAAATGAGTTCCATCGCTTCCTTTATATTATCGCCCACTATCATTCCAGCAGCAAACTCTTTTTGAATTTTAATTAAATCTTCCAAATCTGATTCGACATCGTCTTCTTCTATTTCCTCACGCAACAACGAGCACATCTCGTCGAAGACGTATCGCTGCGTTGGCTCTCCCCATTGCATAAATGTCTCTAACACATCTTTCGTACTATATCTTCTAACTTTTGTAATCCATCTGAGAGCTGTGGAGTCTAAAACTCCCCGTTCCTCAGTACTTGGAAGCTGACTCCGTCTCTGAACAGAGTCAGGAGTAGGAGTCTTAATCAAGGTTTTATATATAGGCGACAGCATATTAGTAACAGAATCAGTAATTCTTCGACGAACAGAAAGTGGAGTTAGTACACTCGCAGACATAGAGAACGCAGTAGAGGTAGGAATAGATGACGAAACAGTAGGAGTATCGAGGAAAATAGTTTGAGGACCAATAGGTACAGTGGTAGGTATAGGAGCGGGCAGTGCGGGAAGAGGAGGAGCTGTAGGAACATTTACATTCACCACAGGAGGTATAGGAACTTGATTCTGAGGAACAAGAACACCAGGTTGTCCAGCAACCGGCAATTGAACATCCGGTATAAGTGGAGCCGCAGCACCTTGTGCGTACGGTGGAGGCGACCGTAACAGATAAGATAGCAGAGGATCGTTTTCGGAATCCTCCAGTATCTTAGCCATTTTCGATGGCAAGGCAGGATAGCACTTGTCAATCGCTAAGTTACGCTCTCTAATGGCTACATCTATGGCTTTCTCACACTCGTCAGCCTGCAACTGCTTAGTCGCTTGCTCTAGAGTTAACTCTTCTAGTTCTTTTTGCTCTTTTTTCAACCTTTTCATTTCTCTCTGTTTGGATTCTTTCCGCCAATAACGAAAAGAGTCAAACATTGCCGGCCGGGCTTTCTTCCTAAACAATTTCGCTTCTAAATTGTCGAGAATCTCTTGTTCAAAACTACCATGCAGTGGCCAGCTAAGGACACCATCCTTCTTACAATAACGGACCCATATCTCATTATAAGTTATAGGACCCACACCATACTTACAATATAGGTCATATAGGGGAGTCCCAATCGGAGGAACCAGACAGGAATCCTCTAATTGTGAGTCACTGTTGCAACTAAAACAAGACAACATTTTCCGACTTACCATTCTCAGTCCGGAACACAAAACAAACAAACACGGAACAAATTGTGCACTTGAACCAAGAACTTAGGCCTACCAAAAACGAACTGATGTATCGATACCCAAAACTGAACCAAATAGATTATCGTAACCAGAACAACTAGTGATAATCTTACGAAACCAAACCAAACCAAGAACCGATCAAGGATTTTTAACAATCCTCACAAAAGTAACCAGCTAGCTATCACTAAATACTTAACTGAGTCACTGAAGACGTCACCAAGGAGAAACCCGTCACGTTTCGCTGTACTAAGGACTGCACCACTTCGGGTCCAAGACAGGGCGACGGTCAAGGCAACGGCCCACTGCAGCCGTCCTGAACGGGAACCCTCGTGGAAGAGAACTTCAGGGCCACTTTTGCGATATGCCGGGATCGATGAAGTGGGGCGCCTCCCTCAGGAATCTTCACACGAAGCTTCTCGAACTCTTCAGGCTTTTGGACCGGTACCGAATGACGTCGCCCCACGTTGGGCGCCAATTGGAGTTCTGGACTTTTTGGTTCCGTCCAGAGGTGTCAGGGTACAACACCCAAAGACCCCGGAGTCCCACCTGCCTTGGTGCACAAATGAACAGAAACACGGGCTTCTCGATGGTGGCGTCAAAGACCAAAGGTTTATTACTGCAGGGACACAGAAGTCACAGAATCTACACACGGGCAGAATCTAGGAGACTGTTCGATTTGTACATTGAGGGTTGCTCCTTATATACCAAAAATTGTGCTCTAGGCAAATATTTCACATGTCGGTACATTCCCAAACCTTTTGTGTCTCTAAACAATAAATATTTGGCGTTACACAGGAACTGTCGATAATATCTGATACCAAACATCACGAAGAGGGGTTCCCACCAGTCCATCACAATCCCTTGTCAATATTGCATTCAAGACCCGGACCGCCTCATCGTAAAGTTCGTTACCTCCCCCTAATAAAGGCCCAGAAGGAAAAGGAGCAGAGCCAGGTGCAGAAGATAGAAAACGGGATAAGAGATGTTTGTGGGTTGTAAATGGGCAAGGCTACCGGCTTCGGCCGCCTAATCATGATCAGGTACAATGGACAGGAAAACCAGTTCAGGTGGGCTGGCCTCGGGCAGAGGAGGCAGCCTTTGTCGAGTCATGCAGCTTCAGCGTGATCTGGTTTAAGGTGCACGTGTCATGTAAGAGGTGAATCTCCGGCTAAGGCTACGTGTCTTTAATCAAAGTGAAGTGAATGAAATGATCAGAGGCTATTGCATATGTGAGGGCAAGGAACCACAAAAATGGCGGCCACGATCTAAGATGGATGCCGTGTGTATATCAGAAATGTGTCAGTGGAAGGAGTGCTCTTGCTCGTAGCGTAGCGAAAACACTAGGATATACTAAATGGATCATTTGCGGTTCGCTGATACTAATTTTATGTATTTCCGACAAACTTGAAAACACGGGTTCAAGTCGTCACGGAACCGTCACGGAACCTCAGGTGACTCGACTGCCTCCCACAAGGTTCTGTTACCCAGAATCCCTTGCAAATCTAAAAAATGGGAGAAAAAAATGCATTTTCCTCACATTTCTGTGGTGGAAAGTTCTAGAATCTGTGTGGATCAACAAATTTCCTCCCACCCCGCGTTTCCCAAAGTCTTCAGAGAAAAATGGTACCTCACTTGCCTGGGTCTGCCCAGTGCCTGCGACAGGAAACAGCGCAAAACACAACATGGTTGCACCTCAATTTTGCAGTGAAAACTGGACATTTTTTTGGCAAACTGCCTACCTGTAGTTTTTGAACCCTAGCTCTGCCAGCACCTAGGTAAACCTAGCAAACCTATACACTTTTGAAAACTAGACACCCAGGGAAATTCAGGATGGGGTGACTCCACTGCCTCCCACCAGGTTCTGTTACCCAGAATCCCTTGCAAACCTAAAAAATTGGAAAAAGAAATGCATTTTCCTCACATTTCTGTGGTGGAAAGTTCTGGAATCTGTGTAGATCAACAAATTTCCACCCACCCTACGTTCCCCAAACTCTTATGAGAAAAATGGTACCTCACTTGCGTGGGTCTGCCTAGTGCCTGCATCAGGAAAGGGCACAAAACGCAACGTGGTTGCACCTCAATTTCGCAGTGAAAACTGGGCCTTTTTTGGCAAAGTGCCTACCTGGTTTTTTTTTTAACCCTAGCTCTGCCGGCACCTAGGGAAACCTAGCAAACCCATACATTTTTTTTAAATAGATACCCAGCGAAATTCAGGATGGGGTGACTCGACTGCCTCCCACCAGGTTCTGTTACCCAGAATCCCTTGCAAAGCTAAAAAATTGACAAATAAAATGCATTTTCCTAACATTTCTGTGGTGGAAAGTTCTGGAATTGCGTGGATCAACAAATTTCCACCCACCCCACGTTCCCCAAAGTCTTATGAGAAAAATGGTACCTCACTTGCCTGGGTCTGCCTAATGCCTGCGACAGGAAACGGCGCAAAGAACACAACGTGGTCACACCTCAAATTCGCAGTGAAAACCGGCCCTTTTTTGGCAAAGTGCCTACCTGTAGTTTTTTAACCCTAGCTCTGCCGTTACCTAGGGAAACCTAGCAAACCTATAAGATTTTTTAAAACTAGACACCCAGGGGAATTCAAGATGGGGGGACTCCACTGCCTCCCACTAGGTTATGTTACCCAGAATCCCTTGCAAACCTAAAACATTGGTAAAAAATGCATTTTTGCAGTGAAAAATTGACCTTTTTTGGCAAAGTGTCTACCTGTAGTTTTTTAACATTACCTCTGCCGGCACCTAGGGAAACCTAGCAAACCTATACATTTTTAAAAAATAGACACCCAGGGAAATTTAGGATGGGGTGACTCGACTGCCTCCCACCAGGTTCTGTTACCCAGAATCCCTTGCAAATCTAACAAATTGGAGAAAAAAATGCATTTTCCTCACATTTCTGTGGTGGAAAGTTCTAGAATCTGTGTGGATCAACAAATTTCCTCCCATCCCGCGTTTCCCAAAGTCTTCAGAGAAAAATGGTACCTCACTTGCCTGGGTCTGCCCAGTGCCTGCGACAGGAAACAGCGCAAAACACAACATGGTTGCACCTCAATTTTGCAGTGAAAACTGGCCCTTTTTGGCAAACTGCCTACCTGTAGTTTTTGAACCCTAGCTCTGCCAGCACCTATGTAAACCTAGCAAACCTATACACTTTTGAAAACTAGACACCCAGGGAAATTCAGGATGGGGTGACTCCACTGCCTCCCACCAGGTTCTGTTACCCAGAATCCCTTGCAAACCTAAAAAATTGGAAAAAGAAATGCATTTTTCTCACATTTCTGTGGTGGAAAGTTATGGAATCTGTGTAGATCAACAAATTTCCACCCACCCTACGTTCCCCAAACTCTTATGAGAAAAATGGTACCTCACTTGCGTGGGTCTGCCTAGTGCCTGCATCAGGAAAGGGCGCAAAACGCAACGTGGTCGCACCTCAATTTCGCAGTGAAAACTGGGCCTTTTTTGGCAAAGTGCCTACCTGGTTTTTTTTTTTAACCCTAGCTCTGCAGGCACCTAGGGAAACCTAGCAAACCCATACATTTTTTTTAACTAGATACCCAGCGAAATTCAGGATGGGGTGACTCGACTGCCTCCCACCAGGTTCTGTTACCCAGAATCCCTTGCAAAGCTAAAAAATTGACAAATAAAATGCATTTTCCTAACATTTCTGTGGTGGAAAGTTCTGGAATTGCGTGGATCAACAAATTTCCACCCACCCCACGTTCCCCAAAGTCTTATGAGAAAAATGGTACCTCACTTGCCTGGGTCTGCCTAATGCCTGCGACAGGAAACAGCGCAAAGAACACAACGTGGTCACACCTCAAATTCGCAGTGAAAACCGGCCCTTTTTTGGCAAAGTGCCTACCTGTAGTTTTTTAACCCTAGCTCTGCCGTTACCTAGGGATACCTAGCAAACCTATAAGATTTTTTAAAACTAGACACCCAGGGGAATTCAAGATGGGGTGACTCCACTGCCTCCCACTAGGTTATGTTACCCAGAATCCCTTGCAAACCTAAAACATTGGTAAAAAATGCATTTTTGCAGTGAAAAATTGACTTTTTTTGGCAAAGTGTCTACCTGTAGTTTTTTAATATTACCTCTGCCGGCACCTAGGGAAACCTAGCAAACCTATACATTTTTAAAAAATAGACACCCAGGGAAATTTAGGATGGGGTGACTCGACTGCCTCCCACCAGGTTCTGTTACCCAGAATCCCTTGCAAATCTAACAAATTGGAGAAACAAAATGCATTTTCCTCACATTTCTGTGGTGGAAAGTTCTAGAATCTGTGTGGATCAACAAATTTCCTCCCACCCCGCGTTTCCCAAAGTCTTCAGAGAAAAATGGTACCTCACTTGCCTGGGTCTGCCCAGTGCCTGCGACAGGAAACAGCGCAAAACACAACATGGTTGCACCTCAATTTTGCAGTGAAAACTGGACCTTTTTTGGCAAACTGCCTACCTGTAGTTTTTGAACCCTAGCTCTGCCAGCACCTAGGTAAACCTAGCAAACCTATACACTTTTGAAAACTAGACACCCAGGGAAATTCAGGATGGGGTGACTCCACTGCCTCCCACCAGGTTCAAAAATTGGAAAAAGAAATGCATTTTCCTCACATTTCTGTGGTGGAAAGTTCTGGAATCTGTGTAGATCAACAACTTTCCACCCACCCTACGTTCCCCAAACTCTTATGAGAAAAATGGTACCTCACTTGCGTGGGTCTGCCTAGTGCCTGCATCAGGAAAGGGCGCAAAACGCAACGTGGTCGCACCTCAATTTCGCAGTGAAAACTGGGCCTTTTTTGGCAAAGTGCCTACCTGGTTTTTTTTTTTAACCCTAGCTCTGCCGGCACCTAGGGAAACCTAGCAAACCCATACATTTTTTTAAACTAGATACCCAGCGAAATTCAGGATGGGGTGACTCGACTGCCTCCCACCAGGTTCTGTTACCCAGAATCCCTTGCAAATCTAGAAAATTGACAAATAAAATGCATTTTCCTAACATTTCTGTGGTGGAAAGTTCTGGAATTGCGTGGATCAACAAATTTCCACCCACCCCACGTTCCCCAAAGTCTTATGAGAAAAATGGTACCTCACTTGCCTGGGTCTGCCTAGTGCCTGCGACAGGAAACGGCGCAAAAAACACAACATGGTCGCACCTCAATTTCGCAGTGAAAACTGGACCTTTTTTGGCAAAGTGCCTACCTGTAGTTTTTTAACCCTAGCTCTGCCGGCACCTAGGGAAACCTAGCAAACCTATACAATTTTGAAAACTAGATACCCTGGTAAATTCAGGATGGGGTGACTCCACTGCCTCCCATCAGGTTATGTTACTCAGAATCCCTTGCAAACCTAAAAAATTGGGAAAAAACGCATTTTTCTCACATTTCTGTGGTGGAAAGTTCTGGAATCTGCGTGGATCAACAAATTTCCACCCACCCTAGGTTCCCCGAAGTCGTATGAGAAAAATGGTACCTCACTTGCCTGGGTCTGCCTAGTGCCTGCGACAGGAAACAGCACAAAATGCAATGTGGTCACACTTCAATTTCGCAGTGAAAACTGGCCCTTTTTTGGCAAAGTGCCTACCTGTAGTTTTTAAACCCTAGCTCTGCCCGCACCTAGGAAAACATAGCAAACCTATACATTTTTAAAAACTAGACACCCAGGGGAAAATCAGGATGGGGTGACTCCACTGCCTCCCACCAGGTTCTGTTAGCCAGAATCCTTTGCAAACCTAAAAAACTGGAGACAAAAACGCATTTTCCTCACATTTCTGTGGTGGAAAGTTCTGGAATCTGCGTGGATCCCCAAATTTCCCACCCAGCATTCCCCCAGGTCTCCCGATAAAAATGGTACCTCACTTGTGTGGGTAGGCATAGTGGCTGCAACAGGAAAAGGCCCAAATTGTACGGTGGAGACTTAAGTATTACTTAAAGCAAAAATACCTTATGGGGGGGGCACCTGAGTTTTTTGTCCTGTGCTCGGTGGCCATCTTTGGAAACTACCAAAAACTAGACACCTGGGGGAGTCCAGGGAGGTATGGCATGTGTGGGTCCTCTAACGTTTTCCTACCCAGAATTCCCTGCAAACCTTAAAATTAGGTTAAAAAAACACTTTTCCATACATTTTTGTGTGGGATCTAAATGCCGCCACAATTGTTCTACCACCCAGCATTCCCCTTGTTCTCTCGAGTAAAATGATACCTCACATGTGTGGGTGGGTCAAAGGCCTGTGACTAGGATGACCCCAAAACAGTAGAATTCTCGATGCTTTCTTGTAAATACCGAACGCTACAATTTTTTTAAAATACATTTTTGACCTGTTCTGCTTTGGCCCACCCACACAAGTGACATATAATTTTACTCGGGAGAACAAGGGGAACACTGGGTGATGGGACATTTGTGCCGGCACAGAGATCCCACGGAAAAATATATGGAAAAGAGTTTTTTTTAACCTAATTTTAAGGTTTGCAGGGAATTCTGGGTAGGAAAACGTTGGGGACCCACGCATGCCATACCTTCCTGGACTCCCCCGGGTGACTAGTTTTCAGAACTGTTTGGGTTTGGTAGTTTCCAAAGATGGCCGCCTAGCACGGGGCAAAAAACTCAGGTGCCCCCCCAAATAAGGTAGCTTTTCTATAGGAAATATTTAAGTCTCCACCGTACAATTTGGGACTTTTCCAGTTGCAGCCGCTATGCCTACCCACACAAGTGAGGTACCATTTTTATCGGGAGTCCTGGGGGAACGTTGGGTGGGAGGAAATTTGAGGATCCATACAGATTCCACAACTTTACCACACAAAAATGTGAGAAAAAAGCGGGGTTTTTTGCGAAATTAGAGCTTTGTAGTGGATTCTGGGTAGGAGAATGATGAGGGACCCACGCAAGCCATACCTCGCAGGAGTCCCCCGGGTGTCTAGTAGCCAAAGACTCATGGGAGCCCCCCTTGGCAAAACCAGGTTGCTTTGTGATAGGTAATTTTGATGTTGCCTCATTAGGTTTTGGGCCCTTGCCTGTTGCGAGTCCTTGAATCACCCACGCAAGTGAGGTGCCATTTTTTTCGGGTGACCTGGGGAAACGCTGGGTGTGTGGAAATTTGTGTGAGCCCAGTGATGCCACACTTTTACACACAAAAATGTGTGAAAAAAACAATGTTTTTCAGCTACATTTAAAATTTGCTAGGGATTCTGGGAAAAGGAACGTTGGAGGATCCACGCAAGCCATACCCCCTTGAAAGCCTCCGGGTGTCTACCTTCCAGAAATGTGTGGGTTTGCTAGGTTTCCCTAGATGGCAACCGAGGAAGGAGTGAAAAACCCATGTGACCCCCCTAGCTAAACCAATTAGTTTTGACAAAATTAGTTGTTTACTTTTGCAGCGTGAAAATTTGGGCGCAATATTGCAAGGAAATTATGACGGACATTGTGAGTTTTGCAGGATATTGTGGATAAAATTAATTGTTAGATTTCACCAGAGAGACATCACCATGTAGTCCCATGGGTTTTCAACAATATCTACAATTGGTAGGTTATTTGTAGGTGGAATGTACACCTTGGCAGAGAGACTAAAAATAACAAGATCCCTGCACAGCCATCTATTCCTCAAACACACACACATACTGGTTGGATTTGGCACAAGGGTGAGTGATGGTGCAGTATATATATTTTTATTAACGAGAGATTTCACAAAAATGAAATGCACTGTCAATTACATGGACAAAAAAACTGAACCAATTACTCGCAGCTCGTGAGCTGTACAGCCACTTCAAGGCACCAACCACTTTACAGGCCATTCACACGCCTTTAATACCTGACACACAGAAGACCATTCACACCACCAGGCACAAAAGCAACACATCACAACATTTACAAAAAAGTGACAAGGTGCGTCCTGCTTCAAAAAATAAAAAAAATAAAAATAACTACACAGACATCAAGTCCTCAAACACACACACATACTGGTTGGATTTGGCACGAGGGTGAGTGATGGTTCAGTATATACCATTGTATTAGCAAGTGATTTCACAAAAAATGAAATACACTGTTAATAATGGAAAGGACGAGAACTGAACCATTGACTCACAGCTCGTGAGCTGTAAAGCCACGACAAGGCACCAACCTCTTTACAGGCCATTCATACACCTTTCATACATGTGACACATACAAAACATTGACACCGCCAGCCGCGGACCCATCACATTACTACACTTCCACCAGCAGACAACGCCAATCAAGGGCCCATCCCTTTCACACGTCCACATTCCTGACACAGCAACTACACAAACTCATGGTTTGCATGGAGTGGCGCTCAGCTAGCACTGTGTGTAGTAACCAGCATTAAGTCACTTCCCACACACCGCCAACTGAGCACCAGTCCACGCACACCACCAGCCAAGCACCAGACCACACACACCGCCAGTCAAGCACCAGACCACGCACACCGCCAGCCAAGCACCAGTCCACACACACCGCCAGGCAAGCACCACTCCACACACACCGCCAGCCAAGCACCAGTCCAGGCACACCACCAGCCAACCACCAATCCAAACACACCACCAGGCAAGCGCAAGACCACGCACACTGCCAACCAAACACCAGACCATGCACATCGCCAGCCAAGCACCAGTCCAGACACACAGCCAGCCAAGCACCAGTCCACAGACACCGCCAGCCAAGCACTAGTCCAGGCACACCACCAGCCAAGCACCAATCCAAACACACCACCAGGCAAGACCACGCACACCGCCAACCAAACACCAGACCACGCACACCGTCAGCCAAGCACCACTCCACACACACAGCCAGCCAAGCACCAGTCCACAGACACCGCCAGCCAAGCACCAGTCCAGGCACACCTCCAGCCAAGCACCAATCCAAACACACCACCAGGCAAGCGCAAGACCACGCACACCACCAACCAAACACCAGACCACGCACACCATCAGCCAAGCACCAGTCCACACACACCACCAGGCAAGCGCCACTCCACACACACCGTCAGCCAAGCACCAGCCCAGGCACACCACCAGACAAGCAACAATCCCAACACACCACCAGGCAAGCGCAAGACCAAGCACACCGCCAACCAAGCACCAGACCACGCACACTGACAGCCAAGCACCAGTCCACACACACTGCCAGCCAAGCACCAGTCCACAGACACTGCCAGCCAAGCACCAGTCCACAGACACCGCCAGCAAGCGCCAAACCATGCACACCGTCAGACAATCGACACTACACGCAAACCAACATCATACTTTAGTTTTTTTTCAATATTAATAAAAAACAAAAACAAATTGCAAATAGATACAAATCTACTAGCACAACAACTAAAACTAAATACACTACACAAATGCAAACTTTGAAACTGAACAAAAAGTTTTAAGGAATAGAGACCATGCAGTTCACTTTACCACTCATGGATGCGCCCAAAAATTATTTTGCGTGTGGTACATTCTAAAACAAGCAGGTACGCACAGCCCAGGGTTAGAAGGACAGTCGGGGCAGTACATACGAACCTCATTCCACAAACCTCTTTGCCAACAGACTCTACATCTCCGACTGGGAAAGTCTTTTGAGGATGTAGGAGGAATTTGATCAGGAAAGTGGCGATCTTTCAATCTGGCAACATCCTCCACCACTCCAACTCTAGGAACACTTGCCTGTTCCACTAAAACAAGGCTGCCTATTACAGACTCCTGAAACTTTACAAAAGTAATCTTTGACTGAGGACAAGATTGCTGAAACACAACAAAAGCATTAAATGCTGCTAAGTGGAAAAGATGGATAGCCAACTTCTTGTACCAAATGTAAGCCTTACGAAGAGCAGCATACGGTTCCAACCTCTGATCTACTCTGTAAACACCACCCACGAGCCTATTATAGTCTAAAATTCACACAGGTTTGCGCGCTTCTGCAACCTGACCCCAAACAGTCACTGGTTCAGTGCTTTCATCATGTATGGAAGTCAACATGTAGACATCTCTCCTGTCTGAAAACTTCACAGCTAGAAGCTCGTCACAACGCAATGCCCTGCACTGTCCCCGAGCAAGCTTTTGACAAACAAGTTCTTTTGGGAAACCTTTACGGTTAGAGCGGATTGTGCCACAAGCAACAGTGTCCACTTTGGCCAATTCCCTGAACAACCGCACACCAGTGTAGAAGTTATCTACATATAAATGATGGCCTTTGTTAAAAAATCCTCTACCAAGTTTCCACACAATTTTCTCAGTCACTCCAAAAGTGGACGGACAACCAGGGGAATCCTGGATTCCTTACCGGTGTACACCCTGAAATTAGAGACATATCCAGTCCGACTGTCACACAGCATATAAAGCTTAATTCCATAGCGTGCCCTCTTACTTGGAATGTATTGCCTAAATACCAAGCGGACCTTGAACAACACCAAAAACTCATCCACTGCAATTTCTTTCCCAGGAGCAAAGATCTCAGGAAATCGATCAACAAAGTGATCAATGACAGGCCGAATCTTCAAAAGACGGTCACAATCAGGGTGATCTCGTGCCAAAGCTAAACCAATATCAACAAAATGCATCATCCGAAGCAGAAGCAAATACCTATCACGACTCATGACTGCCGGAAATATAGCTGTTGCCATCAAGGGACTAGTAGACCAATATGAAGCCATTGATGGTTAGGGCAACCCAGAGGTCAGAACTTTCAACAGGAAGACTTGCAACCCCCTGCTGCTGATGCCCAGCTGCCTCTTGCCTCACTGTACTAACAGGAAGTCTTGCAGCCCCAGGCTGCCGCCCAGCTGCCTTTTGTCTCACTATACCAACGTGAAGTCTGGCAGCTCCAGGCTGCACCCCAGATGCCTCTTGCCGGACTATCGGCACAGCAATGTCCTCCTCTAACACAGGCACTTCATCCACACCAAAAGTAGCTTCATCAGCACTCAGAGTATCTTCATCATCAGACGATGCCATGTGGAGAGAAAACTCACTACCAGAATCTTCACCTCCCACCTCTGCCTCAGAATCAGTGTCAGTCTCAGCACCATGGTCTGACGAAGAATCAAAAAGCATTCCAACAACTTGCTGAGCAGTAATCCGGCGGCTAGCCATTATCCTCACTAAGAAAGGAGACTGCACAAACAACTCAACAACCAACACTGTACAAAGTAGGTAAAAAACTTAAGCCTTTATCACAAAAATCTATAAACTGAAAAACTATCCAATTCACTTACAAAATACAGCCACACTCACCAGCACCTACTCTGCAAAGACACAGCAAATAGTCAGCGATATCCCACTAGAAAGAAGAAAAAAAACCTGAAATCTACAGAAAGCAAAATACACATCAAGCACAAATGCAAAACATGTTTCGCAATCACAAAAAACAGAAACCAAACATACTCCTATAACTACACACTTTGCAAAAACCAAAAAAATTTACATTAAAATTGTACAAAAAAGGTCTCTTGCCAAACACAATTGCGACTACACAAAGAGCAGAACCACCAGTAACGAAACCGCACACTGCAACAGTCTAAAAAGAAAATAAAACATTACACTTTCCAAAACAAAAACAATACACATTACTACAAGCTATGTCACAGGGTATGTCACAAATGGGGTGTCTGTCCCAATGGGGGGCAGAATATAAATCTTTTTAAATGTGGGCCCCCTGGAAGCAACACGTGCCCAAGGGGTCGCTTCCATTTAAAAAAAAAAGATTTCCCTGGTGTCTAGTAGGGTTTTTTGCTCCCTCTAGGGGCAGAAAGGCCAAATTAAGGGGCAGAATATATTCAATAAAAACTATGGGCCCAGGGAAGAGACCCTTGACCAAGGGGTCACTTCCATTTTGCAGAGCAACAAAATCCCTGGTGTCTAGTGGGCTTTACCTCCCCCCCCCCCCCGGGTCCAGAATCGAAAGAAAAGTCTAAAATATTTACAATGCCCCCCTGGAAGCGACCCTTATCCAAGGGGTCGCTTCCTTTACCAACAAAAAAAAACTGGTGTCTAGTGGGCTTTTCTACCCCCCCCCCCGGTCCAGAATTGGCCAACAAAACAGCCGATCTGCCCCCGGTGGGGGCAGAAAAGTCTAAAATATTGACATTGCCCCCTGGAAGCGACCCTTGCCCAAGGGGTCACTTCCTTTTCATAAAATAAACAATCCCTGGTGTCTAGTGCGCTTTTCTGCAACTCCCCCCCCGGGTACAGATTTGGCAATAAAATGCCTGATCTGCCCCCAGGTGGGGCAGAAAAGTCTGAATAATATTATGCCCCTCTGGAAGCGACCCTTGCCCAAGGGGTCGCTTCCTTTTTGCACAAATAACATCCCTGGTGTCTAGTGGGGGCATTCCTGGTGCAGGATAGCGACGCTGTGCGCGATCCTGCACCAGGAATGCCCTGCATTGGGACATCAGGTGAGAGGAAACAGTGTTTCCTCCCCGAGATGCCTCAAGGCACCGAGAAACGGCCCCCCGCCCCACCGGAGGCACAAACTCACCTCTATCCCCTGGACGCGCTGGAAAGAAATGGCTTCCAGCGCGTCCAGCGCTTCCTGATGACGTCGGTGCGCGCTGAGTGCGCTGACGTCACCAGGAAGCGTGGGGGGGCCCTGGGGTGGCAGCTGAAAGTCTTCCGCTGCCACTCCTGCTGTAATGCACACGATCGATACCCCAGGGGGGGGAGCGCCAGCGCTCCTGCCGATGACGGAGCGGCTCTGCAGTCCTTGAGAGCCAGCATGGAATTCTGGAAGGGCCTTTGTAGAAGAGTAGGGTCTGCATCCAATGGTTACCCCCATTTTTTGCTGTGATTCTCTGGTTTTTCGACTTTAGTGTGCCTGTGGACCAGCTAATCAGGCCCACAGCCCAGCTGTTCTCTCTCTAAATTGATACCATGTA
This sequence comes from Lissotriton vulgaris, assembly GCF_964263255.1. Classification (NCBI taxonomy): domain Eukaryota; kingdom Metazoa; phylum Chordata; class Amphibia; order Caudata; family Salamandridae; genus Lissotriton; species Lissotriton vulgaris. The sequence continues at coordinate 96,838 of NW_028250934.1, read as the reverse complement.
CTTTAGGTACATACCAGATTGGTTACTGGGTCACCCTTGTGAGCCCCTGTATAGTGTACCCTAGGTACCCAGGGCATAGGTGCACGCTAGGCCTACCAGGGGCTGGAGCATGTATTGTGCCACCCCTGGTTTGCCTTCCAAACTGACACCACAGGTCTGTTCACACCACCTGGGTAAGGTGGTGTAATCACCGCTTACTTAGATATACCTATATCTATATATACATATAGACACATAAACACCTATAAGTCACTTCTATGGCAGGCCTTGACAGTCCTGGAGGCAGAGTGCTTGGTTTTATGTGAGAGGGTGCCCTAGAATGAGCTGAGCCCCTCTGCAGCTTTCGGAACCATCTCCTTATAGCTGTTCTATGATATAGCCATACCATATACTCTTTAGTGCATTATGATCCTCCCGGTTAATGCTAACTTTGGTTTGGCTTCATCAAAACATGTCGTGTAAGGTGTCAAACACTTTGGAATACTACCCCCCACCATTCATGGTGGCGGGGGTAGCATTCCACCCTTCAGGAGGGAGAAGAAATGTAGTTACTGGTTTACTAGGTTAAAGTTAAACAGAGCCCCAGCATCACAAAATGGATGCTGCTGCCACAGACACGAGTCTGTAAGCGAGTATGTATTCCTTTCTTTTCAATGGATGATAACGGTAAATCCATCCTTACTTTGATTTAATCTTAGCAAAAGCCATAGTCATGTTTATTCCGTTTTTATTTATTAAACAAAGAAGCAAGACAGCCGACACGTGTTTCACCCTATGTAGCAGGTAGCGCCAAGGCTTTCTCAAGGCTAGATAAATTCATTTACATTTTTCAAATTTCCTCAGTTTTTCAAATGCACGGCAGTAATTAATATCATATTCAGTTTTTTAGTATGAGTGAATCGTCAGGTATTCAAACGTCCTCCGGGTAATCCGGAGTGCGGTGATAGAACGGGACTATTGCCGCACAACGGATTACCTCAAAGCTGAGACCCTTGGCGGACACGAGAGACGTGGGACCGGAACTCCTGGACATCCTGCATTTCGCTACCTACATCAACTTCCCAAGGTATCCCGAAGTTGTGCATTGGGGTGCTTGAAGCCCCAGACCCGAGCACCTTTTGCACTGAAGTTGGAACCCCCACACTCCACGGGTGGCCCGTGGGCCAGCTTTGTGCATTTCCGCTCAACTCGTCTTCGCGGTTCCTGGTCCGTTGGCTAGTGAGCCCCCAAAAAGACAATCCTTTGTTTCAACTTGCTGTCCAGGTTGCTCCAGGCTTGCTCCAAACTCCCTGCAAAGGAGAAGTTGCAGAGACCTTGCTGGTCTGCACCGAAGCCAATCTCAACATCCTGCGTGGGTTGCGTTTGCCAAGGCTTGTAGGGTCCAATTCAGATACCAACAAAACAGTTAACTAGATCCTTCGTGGGACATCTCAAATCCAGCTCCTGGTTTTCGTCGACACCTCCTGGTCCTTATGGCTTATGAGACAAACTTCACCTTTTCACCTGAAATCACCCAACATCTGGTGGCATCTTTCTATCGCCGCCCTGGTCACTGGCAAGTGGCCCAGACTCTGTCTCCTCTGCTTTCCGGTTCTTCAGATCTTCGATCCACCCTTGGATCCACCCGTACACTTTTCCTCTGGTCGCCTGCAGCACTTCTTTGCAGATCTCCATTGAAATCGACGACGAAACCCTCCTAGTGTCTAAGTCTAAAAGGGTTCCATCGTAGTTCATTTAGAAGTGTCCTTACATTGTAACATTGTAACTTGTTTGTTTCCCATAGAAAGTCAATGGTAACCCGCGACTGTCTTTAGACACTGCACGCGTCTCCCGGGCGTCCTACATCCTAACCTTTGGTTGTCCTGAGTAACCCCAGTGATTCCACAGGCCCCAGGCCTGCTTTATAATTCTCATGTGGTTCTTATTCCACTATTTTAGTATATGATTTGTGAGGTCCCTAGGGCAAAACGTATACTGTGCAACTTATCGTATGCTAATTAAGTTCCTTGTATTGTACTTTTACCTCTGACCTCATAAAGAGTGCAGAGGGGTTGTGTTTAGATTAAATACATATACATTTGATATATAACTTGTGTGGTGTGCTTTCATTTGGTACTCAAGGGATTATAATTGGTAAAACAACTAGCTTAATTCGCTCTCTGAAGTCTTAGCCTGAAGACTGCTCACCATTGCGACCCCTAGGATAGCTTTCTATAAGGTTGACTTTACAACCACCATCAATAAGGGTCGATTAGATTGGTGCAAGCTGCCCACTAGAACTAGCGGACATCATATGCCAGGCTAACTTCCGGCATTGGTGTGCAGCGGATGGGATAAGAGCTTGCATTGTTTTACATAATAATAATGAGAATATCATTTGAAAAATCACATCAAGGTACCTGTAGGTACATATGAATCAAAACTTATAATACATACGTTCTACTGAAATTAGCAGATCTAGGTGGTAAGGGCTTAGCACACCCTGACTACAACTTCTAGAGAGGTTCTAGAAGGAAACAAGTAGTGTAGGAAGTGCACACACCACACCTCACTAGTCATGGCCTTAAGGGCAGGAGCTAGTGTCTTTCTGTCAGATGTCAGCAGAGAGCAGACATCTAAATATGACACATTCACATTCTAAGACTTAAGGGGATTGTGTGCCACGAGAAAATTAAGGCAAGGACAGAGTCCAACCACCCAACATCTCATAGATATCCTGGTGGCATATGACTTAGCAAAAGCATCAGTGGGGGGGGGGGCACCCTTCATCTGAGGAGGATCCAAGTGGGGCACCCCATCAGGACTCTGAGGAAGAGGCAGAAGGTGCAGACCAGGAACTGGTTGATGAACCAGACCTGGGAGAGACAGGACTAACTGGAGATGGAGATGGCCATGAGGGTCACTCCTTCATTCCCCCAGGTAGTGAGGTTCTGTGAGAATCGTAATGACGTTCTCGACTTGTTCGAAAATGGACGAGTTTGGTATTTATGAACCGCAAATGACGAGTTTAGTGGGTGTACGCGTTTTCGCTACACTACTTTGCACTGTTCGTCTCATTCGTGGGTTTCTCCATCTGAACCCACGGGTTCCATTTTAGATACGACATCCATTTTGTTTCTTGCCCTCAAGTAGTCAGCGAACGGGCACTGTCCGCTTCGTGACCCTGGAATTCCCAAGCTCTTGCGGAAGACACATGTTCCTTTGAGTGTGTCTTTATGACGAGGGGGATGGCACGGCAAAGGCAGATGGCTCCGCTCGAGGCTCATCTAGCCGTGCCGGTCTATTGTTTCAGCCGTGCATGCATTAGGCACGAATCCTTTGATCCTGCAATCATGCTTCCGATATTGCCCCCTACACTCTTTTCCAATCTGTTGTCTGTCTTTGTCTTCCCTGCACCTGTTTCTATCCCTTCTCTTAACTAGTTTACAGCCAGAATGGAATGTGCTTAATGGTGGGATAACGTGCTTTTACAGTTGGGAACCGGCGATGTTACTGTAATTATGTTTCGGGCTCCTGAAAACATGAAAGTAACCCTTTTGAAGTTTACTGTGGGAACTGAGTTGTAACCTTTTGTTCGCCATGTTGTCCAATGACGAAAATATGTATAAAAGGAGCGATCCACTTGTGCAATTTGAAGCAGTCTCTCAGAACCTACACATTGTGTACTTCTTGCGATTTCTGTATCCCTGCAGTAAATAAACGTTGATCTTTGACGCCGAAGGAAGTGTCCTGTGTCTCTGTGATTTGTACTCCAGAACAGGTAACCCACGAAGGTTTCAGGTGTTGTCCCCTGGCACCGCTGGGCGTTAGAATAGCCCAGTCCTTCAGTTGGCGCCCAACGTGGGGCGACATCAGCGGTACCGGTCCCAAGCCCGACGATCGTGAGGAACTTCGTGTGAAATCTCCGAGGGAAGGTGCACCCCGCTTCATCGATCCTGTTGTCGAAATAAGTGGTCCGAAGACTTTTCCCGCGAAGATTCCCGCCTCCTGACGGCTGCGACGGACTGATGCCCTGACTGTCGACCTGTTTTGGCGCCTGGCGTAGTCCTTTGTACGGCGAGACGATAGACGGGCCTTCCTGGTGACGCCATTGTTCTTTCAGTTAAGTATTTGTGGGTCGCTCCCAGAAACCTTGGTTGTTGTTGTTGAAACTTGGTTGTTTGCATGGTTCCATTGCATTTGTGGTTCTTAGTTGTTGGTTCTTAGTTGTTGGGTTTTTTATTTGACGATTGCAATTGCCAAAAACCGAGGGTCTTGCATTTTTGCGAGGACATCGTAAATCGATAACCCTTGAAGTTTGTAAACTCGGTTAGCGTGCACGATGCCTGGCCGTAGTACTTTGTTTGGTTTCCTTAAATGTTGCGGTACGGATTCCCGATTGGAGGACTCATGCTCGATACCTCCAGTCGGAACTCCAATTTATGAGCTCTATAGTCGCCACGGAGTGGGTCCTATCGTATATAATGAATATTGGATCCGTTATACTAAAAATGATGGTGTCCTTAGTTGAAAAATTCCGAAAGTTCGTGGGCTGTTTCTACCACTGCTCAAATATTAGCCAGGGCTCAATATTATGAAAATAGAGAAAAAGAAGAAAGTGATCGTGCAGATAAGAAAACGAAGGAGCTTAAAACTAAGGTTTTGTTGCAGCAAGCGTATCCTCCGCGCTCGAATCAAAATGATTCACCACAGCAAAATTGATCACAATCACAGTCTTCTAGGACGCAGTCGCGTACTGACTCTTCTACACCAAGATCTATGCTTGGGTATAATCAATGTGCATATTGTAGGGGTGAGGGCCATTTGAAGTTTAATTGTCCGGTTTTACGTGACCGAAATAATGGCGTTTCGGCTCGGGGAGGTCGTAGTGGTCCTCAACAGGCATCTCGTGGAAGAGGTCGCGGTGTCTCTCAAAATCAGAATGAACGTTCTACTACTTCATCGGATTCGAACAATTGTTTTGATCAGCGCGATTCATCGTCTGGTAGATCTGCACAGTATCATGTGGACGATTATTACGTCGAGCATGACATTGATGGTGATGGTAATTTCTTGGACAGCCATAGACAAAGTGAGGGAGTAGTATCAGTTCCGGTTGATCAGAGAGGGCCTTACGTCGCAGTTGCCACAACGGGCGTAGTTGAACCTTTTCTGTTGGACACTGGTGCAGCGAAAAGTTCCATTATGCATTCGAAACTCCCTGGCGCACCTTTGTCTGGCTTAACGAATGTTTCCGTTGGATTCTGTGGCGCCCCGGTTAGCAATCCAGTTTCTAGCCCTTTGCTTCTTACAATTGGGCCGCGTGAGCTAGAAGCTCCTTTGATTTTAACTACTGGTTGTGGTGAGAATCTTTTGGGCCTGGATTTGTTGAAGCGGTTATATGCGACTCTGTATTGTTCTCCTGCGGGAGTGGAGCTTACATTGGGTCAGAGAGTGATCTCTCCTATGTACTTGTCAACTGATAAGCTCCCACCGGAATTGAGTTCTCTTCCTAAGTCTTTGTGGGCAACAGGTCCCAATGATGTGGGCCTGCTGGATATATCACCTTATGTCGTCCAATTGAAATCGAATGTGCGATTACCACATATCCCCCAGTATCGTATCTCTCTTGATGGTGAACGAGCGCTATTAGCGATCATTTATGACTTGATCAAGAAGGATGTTATTGAGGAAACTCGGGGAAATGTGTGTAATAGTCCTGTGTTACCTATTTTGAAATGAACTGATCCATCCAGTCCCCCGGTGTACCGTTTTGTCATTGATTTGAGAGAGGTAAATAAAATTGTGATTCCACAATTTCCTGTGGTGCCTGACATTACAGCTTTGCTGACTCTGATTCCAGCCTCTGCCTCTTGGCTCTCGGGAATCGATCTGAAGAATGCTTTCTTTAGCATTCCGATTGCTGAGGAAAGCAGAGATCTATTCGGCTTCTCATTAGGTGGTCGCAGCTTTAGGTTTAAACGCGCTCCTCAGGGCTACTGTGAGAGTCCATCGATCTACAGCCAAGCCCTTAAGAGTCAACTTGACGCATTTGTGTTACCAGCTGGTGCGGCCTTGATTCAGTACGTTGATGATTTGTTAGTGGCTGCTGGCACTAAGCAGATTTGCCAAACTGCTACAGTATCGTTGTTGCAACATCTATGTGATTTACATCACAAGGTGTCACCTTCTAAGCTACAGTATTGTTGTCAAGAAGTAACCTATCTGGGTCACTTATTGTCAAAGGAGGGAAGAAGGTTGACCCCAGAAAGAATTGCAGCGATTGCTCGAATGACTGTGCCAACGACTCAGAGAGATGTGCGTGCCTTTCTAGGTATCACGTCATACTGCAGGCAATGGATTCCAAATTTTTCATTGCTAGCGAAGCCATTGTTAGCTCTCACGTGCAAGGATGTTCCGAATCCTTTGCCATGGACTGAAGAGTGTCAGAAAAGTTTTTCTGAATTGCGTGATGCGTTGTGTTCGGCTCCTGTGTTAGGTACTCCTGACTACAGTAAGCCGTTTACACTATACGTTCACGAGAGGGAAGGTTGTGCGTTGAGTGTTTTGACGCAACAATTTGGCGGTAAGCAGCGTCCATGTGCATATTTTTCCTCGACCTTGGACCCAGTAGCTAGAGCATTGCCGAGTTGTCTAAGAGCGACAGCGGCAGCTGCGGTGTCCATCCGGCAATCTGCAGGCCTGGTCATGGATAATATGCTTACGGTGATGGTTCCGCATGCAGTTGACACTCTTTTGAATCGAACGAAAACTCAACACTTGACGAGCGCAAGGTTGTCTGGTTACGAGTTGACACTTTTGGCAAGTCATATCCAAATAAAGCGTTGTAATGTGCTGAATCCGGCGACATTGTTGCCGACTAATATGGAATCAGATGATATACCACCACATGATTGTTATTTAAGAACTGAAGAAGAAACGAAGGGTCGTGTTGACCTAAAAAACACTCCATTGGCAGATCCTGATGGTACTCTGTATGTTGATGGTTCATGCTTTAAGTTGCCGAATGGTGATGTGACGACCGCGTATGCTGTAGTGACGTTGAGTACGGTTGTGGAAACCGCGAGATTGAGTCAGAATTCAGCGCAAGCGGCAGAGTTGATTGCGTTAACGAGAGCATGTGTTTTGTCTAAAGGGAAGCGAGTGAATGTGTTTACTGATAGTCAATATGCATTTGGCGTTGCACATAGCTTTGGTCGATTGTGGAGAGAAAGAGGATTTATGACATCGCATGGCACGAAGATCCAACACGGACAGCTCGTGAATGATCTTTTGGACGCACGTACATTGCCTAAGCAGGTAGCAATCATTAAATGCAGCGCGCACCGAAAGGTTACGGATGATGTTGGTCGGGGTAATGCGTTTGCGGATGAGATTGCTAAAGAAACAGCTAAGAATCTTGCAACCCGAATGTACGCTACGAGTTCAGTGAGGTGGCCGGCGGAAACTGGTATGTGTGAGGACACCGTTGAGAGCGTGAAAGCGATTCAGAATGAGGCCACCGAAGCGGAAAAGACTAAGTGGAAAGAAAGGACGGGAAAGTTAGACGCGCATGTATGTTGGGTTGATTTGTCAGAATGTCAGAGGTGGATGTTACCGGATGCATATGTGCTTCATCCATATGGAGAGATGCAATAACCTGAAATATGTTTTGGTTGTGGTTTGCGCGTTCTCCAGATGGATTGAGGCCTATCCTCTTAAAGATAATACTGCCCAGTCCACAGCGAAAGTCCTACTGAAGGAATACTTTCCTCGGTATGGAATGCCAGGGATCGTATGGTCGGATAACGGAAGTGAGTTTGTGGGGAGTGTGATGAAGAGTGTGTGTAAGGGCCTTGGGATACAACAAAAATTCCATAGTGCCAATCATCCCCAGTCAGCAGGTTTAGTGGAAGGGTACAATGGCACTCTGAAACTGAAACTTGCTAAGATTCAAGCGACGACTGGTCTGTCATGGCCCGATGCCCTGCCTCTAGCTCTCTTGTCGACCAGGGCGACTGTGCACTCTCGAGTAGGGCTTAGCCCATATGAGATTGTGTTCTGCCGTCCAGCGAACATTTGGGGAGTTCCGAGGCCTAAGGCATTTGATAGCCTCGAATATCCAATGTTGATTGATTATCTTTATGATCTGACTGCTAAATTGAGGTTAATTCATCAACAGGTCTTTGAAGCTCTACCGGCACAGACCGAGGGTCCTGGACATCGGCTCCAACCGGGTGACTGGGTAGTCACCCGCAACTTTGGGAGAAAGCGTAATCTCGAGCCAAGATTTGTGGGACCCTTTCAAGTTCTGCTGGCGACAAGGACTGCAGTTCGGTTGGAAGGCAGGAAGAATTGGGTGCATGCCATTCATACAAAGAAAGTCCCAATTCCTTTGCCAGCAGATAACTGGGTCAGAACTGGAATTGCCGCAACGGAAACCGAGACCCCTCTACGTTATGTGCCGTTCAGTGATGCTCAACCTGTAGAAAGCAATTCAGCGCAGCCAGATACACCTGTTGAATCGTCAGCATTGGAGAATTCAAGTTCTGAACTGTCATCTGAACGATCGAACACTGTTTTGCAATCTGAACAGTTATTCGAAGAGCAAACTCGACCTGGAAGAAGTCGATATTTTCTTCGTTCACGTGATAAAGACTAATAAAAAAATTCCTTTTTGTTTTTGAAATTCATATTACTCCATACTGTTGCTATGAACATTATGAACAATTGCATCTTTTATTGATTTCTGAGTTCTTTTTCACGTATGTTCCTCTTTTTGTACAGCTAGGAGACTTGTATTAAATTGAATGTGTGTTTAAGAAAACCTTTCGTCCGGGTTGACCGTAGGGCCGTGCGGGTACTTCCTTCTGTTTAGCAGGTTCCTGACACTAGGTCGGCTACTTTTGTCGATTCTTGGGAACTCCTGGGAATTGATAATCGCTACTCAGAACGAAGTGCGTCAAGAACGTTACGGACGGTTTTTAGAGGATGGAGTTCTCTAAGCTGCCGGAAGTAGAGAGGATGTTGGCGCAAAGATCAAAATTGCATAAGGTTGTACGAACAAAATTTTTTCTGTTTCAGGTATTCCTGCTGTTTCTGACTGTTTCTATGCTACTGGTGGGTGGAGTGTATTTTGGAATACAGTTGTTATTGCCTTCCACTTCACCTACTTCTTCTTCTCCTGAACGGAATTCTTTTCCCACTGTCTCTCCACATTCCTTTTATCTTCTGCCCCAACATGAACAAGTTAGACGTGCTGAATTCATGAACAACTCCTTTGTCCAGCTCCTACTTCAGCATCAGTTGGTGATGAATACTACTAACTGTTGGGTGTGTGGGTTAATGCCACATACCATGGATAAGGGTATTCCGTATTTGGTTCTTCCTTACAGCTCCCAGGGGTCAGCTCGGGCATTCCAAACTATGTTCCGTAGTGCACTAGATTCTTACCCCCATCGAGAGCCACGCTCTGCAGATCTTGGTCCCGGCCCGTACCACAAGACTTTGGCAATAGCGATTGCTGACTTAGATAGAGATATTTTTGATGCATCGCTTATCCCGGAGGAAGAGGTGCGAGCATACAAGGATCTGAGTGAGGCTGAGTATAGCATGTCAGTGGGTGATAGACAGCTTAAGAGCTCGTCTCCGATCTGGATCGTACCCCACCTCGGTAATTTCTGCTTGCAAGGTCTTGGTCGAAATCCGAGAGCTCAGCTTGGGAAGAGTGCTTGTACTGAAACGTATGTTTTACCAATGCTCTCTTCCCCTGTTTTCCTGACTGCCAAGGGTACCTACTTTGTATGTTATGATCGCGCATATACGTGGTTGCCTCGTGACTTCTCGGGCACCTGTTATATTGCGAATCTTTTGCCACCGACTTTTACAGTTGCCTCAGACTATCACAAGATTAGAGTTGTGAGAGGCGTTATTAGCAAAGAGGACACTGCCGGTCAAGAAGCAGGAGACTTCAAGAGACCCCAAGCCTGGTGCTTCCAGGAGGTTGGTCATACCTTTGGCATTCAGGGGTTTCCTTTTGACACTAGCCCATGATATTCCTTGCAGGACATCTTGGCCAGAACAAAACTTGGGACAGGCTTGTTCCACATTTTCACTGGCCCCACATGTCAGAAGATACCAAGGAGTGTTTTCGCTCCTGTGTGACCTGCCAAGCCAGTGGCAACGCAGGGAACACTACAAAGGCCTGACTTATACCACTACCTGTGGTGGGGGTTACCTTTGAAAGAGTTGGGATAGACATTGTTGGACCAATGGATCCCCAAACAGCATATGGGCACAGGTTTATTCTGGTGGTAGTGGATCATGCCACCAGATACCCAGAAGCTATTCCACTTAGGACCACTACAGCACCTGTTGTGGCAAGAGCCCTTTTGGGAGTTTTCTCAAGAGTGGGTTTCCCAAAGGAGGTTGTATCAGACAGGTGCAAACTTCATGTCTAGTTACCTACTTGCAATGTGGAAGGAGTGTGGAGTGAAGTATAAGTTCACCCCACCCTATCACCCACAGTGCAATGGTCTAGTTGAAAGGTTCAACAAGACCTTAAAGGGTATGATTAAGGGTCTCCCAGAAAAGCTCAGGCGGAGATAGGATATCCTGGTACCCTGCCTTTTGTTTGCTTACAGAGAGGTCCCACAGAAGGGGGTTGGCTACAGCCCTTTTGAACTTTTGTTTGGGCATCCTGTAAGAGGACCCCTTTGTCTGGTGAAGGAAGGATGGGAGTTACCTCTCAAACTTCCCAAACAAGACATTATGGACTATGTACTTGGTCTCCGCTCCGGGATGGCTGAGTATATTATAAAAAGGCATCCAAAAACCTTGAGGCAAGTCAGTAATTGCAAAAGGCCTGGCATGACCAAAAGGCTGTACTGACTGTTTATCAGCCAGGACAGAAAGTATGGGTGTTGGTGCCAGTGGCCCCAGCAGCTCTCCAAGACAAGTGGAGTGGACCCCACACCATTGTTGAATAGAAGGGAGAAGTAACCTATTTGGTTGATCTTGGAACTCACAGGAGCCCCCACAGGGCGCTTCATCTAAACAGACTGAAAGCATATGTTTAAAGGGCAGACATGGGCTTGCTCATGGCTACTGATGAAGGACAGGAGGAAGAGGGTGACCCTCTCCCTGACCTGCTCTCTCAGAACCCTGATGGTTCGGTTGATGGTGTAGCCTTGGCAGGCAGCCTCACTGACCAGCAGCAGAGTGACTGCAGACACGTTCTGCAGGCATACAGACATATGTTTTCACTGATTCCAAGTCAGATTACCTTATGCACTCATGAAGTGGACACTGGGGACAGTCTGCCTGTTAAAAATAAGGTTTACAGGCAACCTGATCATGTCAGGGACTGTATCAGGACAGAAGTCCAGAAAATGTTGGAATTGGCAGTAATTTAACTTTCAGATAGCCCTTGGGCTAGTCCAGTAGTCCTGGTGCAAAAGCCTCACACCCAGGGTGGTAACAGAGAGATGAGGTGTTGTGTAGACTACAGAGGTCTCAGTGCTGTCACTAATACCGATGCCCATCCCATACCTAGAGCAGATGAGTTCATAGATAAGTTGGCCTCTGCCAAATATCTGAGCACATTTGATCTTGCAGCTGGCTACTGGCAAATCAGGTTAGCTGATGAGGCCAAGCCAAAGACGGCATTTTCAACCCCTACTGGGCATTATCAATTTGTGATGATGCCCTTTGGTCTGAAAAATGTACCTGCCACATTTCAAAGGTTGGTGAACAAAGTCCTCTCAGGCCTGGATGACTACTGTGCAGCTTATCTTCATTATATTGCTATCGTTAGTGCCACCTGGGAAGATCACCTGATCCACCTAAAAAAATGTGTTGGAGGCCCTTCAAAGAGCAAGCCTAACTATTAAGGCTACCAAGTGCCAGGTTGTGTACCTGGGCCACCTTGTAGGTGGAGGCCAGGTTCAACTATTACAGAGCAAAATCCGGACCATAATGGACTGGGTTGCTCCAACCACCCAGACTCAGGTCAGAGCTTTCTTGGGCCTGACTTGGTACTATAGAAGATTTTTCAAGGGGTATGGTTCCATTGTGACACCCAGGAATGACTTAACTTCTAAAAGAATGCCTAAGAAAGTTCAGTGGACAGTCAGCTGTCTGTCAAAAGGCATTTGATAACCTGAAGCAGGCCATGTGCACTGTTCCCATTCTGCAAAGTCCAAACTACTCCAAAGAATTCATTGTTCAAACAGATGCTTCTGAGTTGGGGTAGGGGCTGTACTATCACAATTGAATGATGAAGGTCAAGACCAGCCAGTAGCTTTTATTAGCAGAAGCTGGCCCCTAGAGAGAAATGTTGGTCAGCTATTGAGAGGGAGGCCTTTGCTGTGGTTTGAGCCCTGAAGAAGCTGAGGCCATACTTGTTTGGTACTCACTTCACAGTTCAGATAGACCATAAGCCCCTCTTGTGGCTAAAACAGATGAAGGGTGCTGTGGTTCCTGAGATTACCCGCCTCAAAGGTTTGGGCTCTCTCTTTATTATATTAGTATAAATGTCTTTCCCTAAAAAATCCCACACATCAGTCAACACTGTATCTCTCAACTCAACAGGAAAATCCTTTGCTGTAAATAAAGGATATAAATCATTCACCTCTGTCCCTTGCCTTGTCATCATAATTTTGAACACTACGGGGATCATTAGGATGGCGGGCAGACTTAGTCCGCCCGCCATCCTATCGGTGTTTGGGACCACCCGCCATAAGGACGGGGGTCCCGTGGGACCGTGGGGGGCAGGCGCATCCTGCATGTTTAGCATTGTGGCGGGCGATGCTTTCAGCACCGCCTGTCAAAATGCTAAAATTGCACATATGCATTTGCAATAACAAAGCGGCAGGCACCACACGGTGGCTGCCGCTTTGTTAATGCAATTGCAGGGGGATACCACAGGTACCCCCGTGTGCACCCCCCACCTGTCCTTCACTCCGGGGGCCCGCAGGGGGCCCGGTGGCTACCGCCTGCCTGGCGGGGGAATTCCGCCCGCCATCCTAATGGGCCCCAACATCTTCATCCTGCGTATGTAATGCTATTCCATCCGGTGTACAATAGACAGTGCAATTGATTTTGAATAATAAATCTTTACCTAGCAGGTTAACTGGACTTGTATCACACACCACAAAATGAAGTAAGTTTTGATAACCTCCAATTTGTTCCTTCATTGGCTTTGTCACTGGAGTGTTGATCAATTGATTTGAAAAACCTAAGTCTTGGATAGTATCTCCCGAGAGGGGTAGGTTAGGAATTTCCACAGTTCTCACAGTGGAACGGGTAGCACCAGTGTCTACAAGGAATGTAATCACATTACCTTCTACTTCTTCATCCACAAAGGGACCACAGTGATTTACCTCAAGAGATGCACCAAGCATGCACTCTTCCTCCCCCCTCAGGCCCCGTCATTGAGATGTATCTCAATCACTCTCCCGCCATTACAACTAATATTGTGAAGCCATTTGTACATTTTTATTAACTAATTCACCCAAATGAAAACCTACATTCGGACTGTATCTTTGTACCTGAGCATTCATGTTTTCATTTGGCATCGGGGCTTGCAGAATTTGGACCTGTGTTATCACCTGTTGTGGTTGTTGATTCTTGTTTATTCCAACCTGCATCTGCTCATTAGAGTTCTGATTCATCTCTTTATTCCCTGAGAAAGCCTTACACTCGCGCTTCCAGTGTTCCAACTTGCCACACGCATAACACAGATATTTCTTTTTCATATCCTCCTTACTACCTCTGCCTCTTCCCTTGTGTAAGAACACCACCATTCACCATGACACCTCCCAAGGCAGCAATCTGACCATCCTGAATATTTTGATTCTGACCAATTCCTTGAAAACCTGTTTGAGAAAAATCTACAAAATTACCACGTTTCTCTGCCGCTTTCATTTGAGCCCACATTCATTTCTCTTTGAACTTCTTGTGTCTTGTTTCAATATCATCACTACAATATTTTGCAAACTGCAGTATTTCGTCTGTGCTTTTATTTTGCCAACAACACAAATGCTATTGCATAATATTACTAATCTCTGGTTTCAATTCAAACACAAACCTGTATACAAAATGTCCCATGTCTTTATCAGTAATTTTCTCAAAGCCAATATACTGTTTAAACACTTGTAAACGTCTTTCATAATAAGCATGCGCTGTTTCTTTCGTTTCCTGAGATCTATCTATTTTTACCCAATCTGGTTCCTTTGGTGAAATCTTTCCCTTCAAATAGGTAATGACCTGAATATATTTTTTCATCATTTCGTCTCCAGTCTTTGCATCTCTTGGATATTCTTCTTTTGACCAATCTATAGCAATCTTACACTCAACCCACTACTAAGCTGGAACAACTATATCAAACAAACCATCTATATCCTTCCACAAGACCTTTAAAACCTTTACAAACCATTACAAACCTTTCTACTTGTTTATACCACTCAACTGGTTTTTCTCTCAATCTAGGGAACTCATTCGCAAAAGACAGTATATCTTCCCTTGACCAAGGAACATGAACATATCCACCTCCTGGCACCTCTCTCATTTTATATATAATTTCAGTTGTTGTCTCTGTACCTGTCTCTCTTACCGGAAACATTGATGAAGCCCCTTGTTTGGCAACCATTTCTTCTTTTTTTTTAGCCCATCTACCTTTCCACCGTTCCATCTCGCCTGATCATCTCCATGTATTAATCAACTCCTTAATTTGCAATCATTTTCCTGAAGCATTCAAACTCTTCTAGTCCTTGTCACTATAATCCACTAATGACGTCAGTATAACTGTTGCCACTGACTCTCCCTTTGCAAAAATAATCGGCAGTAAATTAAACAATTTTCTTATAAGACTAACAAGATTAGAACATAAAAAACAAACCTGCTTGTGTGGTCCACTAAAAGAAAAATAGATTCAATCACTCCAAGAATTCTTTCTCTACCAGCAGAATATTGACCAGCGTTATTCTACCCCAAACAAGTGAAAATTCTCAGTACTTCTTCAGCTGCGCTTTCTAAAAGTACCCAAATAAATCCTCACTATACTAACTCCAAAGTTCCCTGTGCAATACTAACAACGCAGCTGGTGTTTAGTACTGCTTCAACAGCAGACAACGGATACCACGTTGTGTATGCCACACTGAGATACGCCCATTAGGCTAATATCATACCGGGATCTTAGGCCCCTTCAGACTCAACTGCATTACGGTTAACAGCGGACCGCAACATATAACAAAAATACAATTGTTAATAATAGAAAATAATCAATTCTGTTCTCATCAATTGCCAATTTAATCAATCTAACTATCAAGTCTGCTACCAAAAACTGATGCAGTGGAAAGGGGCTTTGATAGTGTTCATCATCAGAAAACACTTTCCATATCTACCAGTCCCTTCCGCTGTGTATTTTAAAGCAAATTATACCAATATTTTTATTATTTATGTGGTCCTCAATCTCTGATGGACCTTTTAGAGTAGACAGGGATTGGCAAAGGATAGACGGAATACTAACTTTATGAAGACCCAAATAAAGAAATAAACTCTTTCACTATAACCAAAATGACATTAATAATTAGATACTCTGATTACTCATTAACTTGCTTTTATCTAATTTTAAATTAACGTAAATGTTCATCAGTAGAATACAGCTTGAATCATAGGTCATCACACAAGAGAAACATTAGTACAGTAATTCATAATTAGGGCTCCCGGTTTTATGGTATTTATTTTTTTGCCATTTCCATCTGTATTTATCCATGTTTCTTGTTTGGCCATTTTTTTCTGTATTTATCCACATTTATTTTTGCCACAAGCAAAAGACGACTCTACAGCTAGTATTATTCCACATTTATTTGAATTGACAATGCACACATGAGCTCGGTTGTTATTGGTCAACACTATACATTCATCTGAAAACTTTGCCAGTTTCTATCATCTGCAGAGTACACATCCTCTCCCCCACTGAACACCATACTGCCCTGCTGAGAGAAACTCACACTGCCTTCAGCTGCAACCCAATTGTGCTGCGCTATAAACAGCTGGAAGCAATTTAATTCAATTCAAATTATGCACTAGGCTACAGTAATATGATGCCTGAAAACAAGCATTTGCAATGCAATAGGTCTCGCATTAGGAAAGTTTGAGCTATTGGTCTTGTAAATGACAATTTTTTTGTTTATGTGTTGTTTTTGAAAATAGCTAAATTAATAGCTTTGTCATTTACAATGCCAATAGTTATAACTTTCACAAATGTGACACCTATAGGATTTGTAATGCAACATGTTTTGTATTTACGTGACTTAGATGTATTGATATTACAAACAACAATGGCTTTTAATTTTTTTAAATAATTAATACTTAAATAAAAGTGATTGTAATTTATAATGGCAATAGCTTAAACTTTTGTAAATAACTTTTGTGAAGATTATGTTCAGTGTATTTTATTGTGACGAAAATCCAAGGACAGAAGTGAAATATTAACATCTTTTTGTGACATTTGTAATAAAGCTTGAAACATTGAGAGAACATATTTGAACCAGTGATGCTGTGGTGGTGCTGAGTGATGCTGTGGTTGCGCTGAGTGATGTTGTGGTTGCGCTGAGTGATGCTGTGGTTGTGCTGAGTGATGCTGTGGTTGCGCTGAGTGATGCTGTGGTTGCGCTGAGTGATGCTGTGGTTGCGCTGAGTGATGCTGTGGTTGTGCTGAGTGGTGCTGTGGTGGTGCTGAGTGGTGCTGTGGTGGTGCTGAGTGGTGCTGTGGTGGTGCTGAGTGGTGCTGTGGTGGTGCTGAGTGATAATGTGGTGGTGCTGAGTGGTGCTGAATGATGCTGTGGTGGTGCTGAGTGGTGCTGTGGTGTGCTGAGTGATACTGTGGTGGTGCTGAGTGATAATGTGGTGGTGCTGAGTGGTGCTGCTGAGTGATGTTGTGGTGGTGCTGAGTGGTGCTGTGGTGGTGGTGCTGAGTGGTGCTGTGGTGGTGGTGCTGAGTGGTGCTGTGGTGGTGCTGAGTGATAATGTGGTGGTGTTGAGTGATAATGTGGTGGTGCTGAGTGATAATGTGGTGGTGCTGAGTGGTGCGTGCTGTGGTGGTGCTGAGTGATAATGTGGTGGTGCTGAGTGATAATGTGGTGGTGCTGAGTGATGCTGGGGTAGCGCTGAGTGATGATGTGGTGATGCAGAGGTCAGAACGGCACAAAAAACGAGTCTAACAGAGGGCAGAAGGGCAGAAAAACAAGGGAAAAACGAGTCTAACAGAGGGCAGAAGGGCACAAAAAACGAGTCTAACAGAGGGCACAAAGGCACAAAAAACGAGTCTAACAGAGGGCACAAAGGCACAAAAACCGAGTCTAACAGAGGGCACAAAGGCACAAAAAAACGAGTCTAACAGAGGGCATAAGAGCAAAAAAAAATGGGAAACACGAGTCTAACAGAGGGCAGAAAGGCACAAACAAGCTTTGGTGAAGCAAAGAGGTCTTGTCTTGCAGGCTGCTGCAGTAGATAAATGTAAAAAAAAATCATTGCAAGCCTATGCAACAAAAAAAAGACCTAGCTGCTTATCCTTGCAATTAAATGCATTTAAAAAAGGAACCATCACATAGAATTTTAATTTAACAGTAGGAGTGCTTATCAGAAGGAATGTGTACAAAGATCAGGTATAGAAACTTTTTAATTTTAATGCACATAGCACGAGAGTGCGATTCATATTACCACAACAAAGGTACTAATAGCTTTGTATTTCTGTAAAGTGAAGACGTATCATAAGCACACAAAAAAATACAAGCAGCGATCTCGAGAGGTTGTAGGGCAGGGTGAAGGGTTAAGGGGTAGGAAGAGACGGCACAGGCTGGGCAGGCTGCGATCAGGGTGGGGGTTGTGGGGAAGGGGTGAAAGAAGAGACGGCACAGGGTGAGCAGGCTGCCTCAAGCAGGAAATAAGACGCTTTGATGTGGTGTGCGAGGCGGATGGGGGTGGGAGGTGGGGGAGCAGGGGAGCAAGCGATTGGGAGGGAACCTGCGACAGACTTCAGAACAGCTGCCTTTTCATCTCTAATTAACGCCAAGGAGCCAGAAGAACAGTGTAAGGCTTCGCTTAAGGACAGCTCATCGTTCACAACGCAACCCAATATATTGCACACATTTAGCTAATCGCAAAGAAGCGAAGTTGCTTCCATTTGTTTGCAGATGGACAATCAATGTAGTCAACAGAAAGCCGTGTGCCGCACTTACCCATTTCAAAGTACGCCTGAGGAAGAGCACTTACGCATAGTCGATTGTACATTTAAACAAGAAATGGGAAATGAAAGGCAAGAAAGGGTGGGAGGGCGGGAAATGAAAGGCAAGAAAGGGTGGGAGGGCGGGAAATGAAAGGCAAGAAAGGGTGGGAGGGCGGGAAATGAACGGCAAGCAAGGGTGGGAGGGTGGGAAATTAAACAAGTTACAAAAAATAAAAGTACACTGGGAGGGGGGAGGAGAAACGCGAGAGACGGCCTGGCAGCCGTCAAAGTGAAAGTACGACCGGCCGGCCGTGGGCAGTGAATAGATTAGGGGAGGAGAAATGCCTGAGGCAGAGCGCACACTAGGGGATGCCTGTGGGAGGGAGGCTGGTGGCTTTGATGTGCACGCGCTTTTTAGGTCAATGCGCTTGCGCATTGAGCTTGCTTTTCACGGGCACAGCATCAAATCGCCCGATGGTTAAGCAAGCGCATTGACAGGCTCGACCTAAAAAAGTATCAACATATTGGAAAAAAGCAAACGCTCATAGGGAATACAACTTAACGCTTGTACACTCATTATTCAGAAATCAATGAGCGTTTTTGCTTGAAAAGCTAACAACTTGAAAAGAAAAGTATCGCTTCACTGGCAAACTCTGTAAGGTGGCGCTAATGTGTTTGAGTGTAAATATAACCAATCTGGCCACTTTGTGACTACTCTGTCTTGCTTTACTTAGTTATGTATTAATTGTTTGTATTTTAAAACCTGTAATAGGCGAGTGAGGCTACTGTTCGTACCCACAGTGGGGAGGGCACATACGGAGGCACAGGCAGGTGTTATGTTAATACTTTTACTCAGACACACTCACTGATGGCCCATGGCCTGTGTCGAGCTGCTGCCCTCCTCCTCCTCAGTTATGCAACCTCCAATGGGACAGTAGGGCCCGTTCCCTGCTTGTCTCTGGCACCAGCGACCTTTCCACCCTCACCTGTTGGGCTACTGCTACTTGCACAACAAACGCACTCTTCAGATAACAGAGGCTGCAAGTGCCCCCTCAGTGCCAGACCATGTTTAATTTAATAGGCTTTGCTGCCCTACGGGGTGCTGGCATTCGATTCCTGCTTTTGCTGCCCCCAAAACTGCATACGCCAGTGACTCCAGCCCTCCACCCCCTTCCCCGAGGGCACCTACTTTTGTTTTGAAATGGGTGTATATACTGCAATTAGGCAGGTCTTGGGTCAGACCGTCAACCTCTTGGTCACTCTGGGTGGCTTCTTTCTAATACTGGAGGGGTGAAAGAACAGCAAAGCAAGTAAATGGTCTTTTAAAGACCTGTGAAGTACTCTGGTTTGGCTGTGGGTGTGCCCCGGAAGCTGTCTCAGCCCGGGCTGATACCTGAGAGTTTTTTTTACCGGCATCATCAGTATTTTGATGTCCTGCCCCGTACAGAAATATGAAAATTACTAAAAGTCAGTATTTTTATCCTTTATCTGTACACACTTCAGGAAATAGAAATTATTTTAAATGTGTTCTACAGCTGTGTTAACGAACCATGACTAATAATGAAAGTAAAAAAGCAGGCAAGTGATTGTTACAAATGGATACATACGTTTTTATTTGGAGTCGTATTTAGTATCACGTTCCGTCCTTTGCAGGCTCTTAAAACAACAATAAATGACCGGTATGTTTCTCTTGGAAAGGTGGCAGCCCTAGGTGGAGTCCGATTTTGAGTGCAAAGCTAGGTCTGTCCCCTTCATTTTTGTATTCTTTCTCCTGTGAGAATTCACAAACAGCGCACATTTTTTTTAAAAAGCTTCCAACAGTCTTTGTTTCCCCCTTTCAACCCTCACGCTAGGGGTTAAGTGTTGGAGTGCAGGAAGGTGTTGCCACGGATGTTGGCGGGGTTCACAGGAGGGAATAGGGGTGCCACATTTTGGGAGGAGGAAGTTCATGCGAAGTACCGGGGTGTTATCCTGTCCTTCCATTGTTGGTGTCTGGGTGCCCCTCCCTTTTCCCACTATTCACTGGTGCTCCGGAGAAGGCCTCCTCCCTGGGGGAGGTGAGTGAACTGCGAAGAGGGTCATTGAAAGAGGTGTTGAAAGAAAGGGGGGCTGGGTTTTGGGCAAATTATTCCACTCGCGCTCCATAATGGACCACACACTGACGCCCGAGTACATGCTCTGACCCAGTATGAAAGCACAGCTCTGCTGCGGCACCTCAGTCCTCACACTGATACATCACCCCCGTACTGTTCCAGTACTTAGACTCACATACAGCTCTCCAATGCCCGCAGACCTAACCTGCCGACTCCGGATATTGCAGTAATGGGGCATGCACGCACCTCTGCCAGTGCACTGCATTTCTGACCCACAGAAGCTGCTATTTCCGGACTGTGACAGTTAATAACTACAACAACATGACCTCGATGGCTGTAGGAGACAGAGGGGACGGGGTTATATAAATGTATTTTATTGGTCACAGGTTTGTTCCAGTATTTTCCTGTTTTTATAAATAAATACAGATAAAGGAAAACTTGTTTTCCATCTGTATATATATATATATATATATATATATATATATATATATATATATATATATATATATATATATATATATATATATATATATATATATATATATATATATGCGCAAAAATCAGTTTAAACAGAAAACCTGGAGCCCTATTCATAATACATCTCACAAACGAGTCATGAGTGAGTGGATAGGTGAAGAGACAAAAGAACATTTGCAAATAAGATAAATGGAAATTGGAAATAATATATAAACCTAGCACAAAATGCTAATAGTCTGGAAAGCCACTCTCCGGCCGGAAGAATAAGCTGGGCACCCTCACGAAGGTATGTGGAGCAAAGTTAAAGAGTCAGAATCAGCAGAACAACAGCCAGCCAGTTAAGTAATCAGCAACACAGCCCTCTCCTCTTGCATGAAGCACAGCAACCCAACCAACTAATAAAATTCTAACACTAGTAATTATACCCTTATTCACTAAAGATTCAGCCCCCCCCCAAGTAACAAAACATAAAAATCCAGAAATCTAATTGGACTAGGCCAGGGGGTGTCTGATCACTCCACTTCCAGTGCACCTGACTCTCAACGGTTCCTTTGTCTTTAGGAAACGTCGTCATCTTCCTTCAGCAGAGGAAACGCCAACAATTTATTTCGCAGCTTGCGCATAGCATTCTGTAACATTTTATCAAACAAGATTGTCCACATGAACATATTCTCTGGTCGGCAAGGAAATTCCATTAATAACATTCATTCCTTCTTCTGTACAACCATTTTTTTTTAAAGACCTTTATTGCATTAGCTTTCAGTTACACGGCTGGTATGGCCTACAACCCATGAGGGCCGGCAGCACAGAGTGGCATTCAGATGAAATACTATGCAGTTAACACAGCCTTCCGGCCGACAACCCTGAGGTCCCGCAGCGTGGTATAATATATACATGCAGATGTCAATCGAGAAATAGTGTGTCTGATAAGCGGCCTGTTTGGGTTTTTTCGATTTTTCTTAACCTACTTGTAGCATTGCCGGTGCCCCGGTACATCTCCCGTGACTGCATCAGTCCTGGTGTTAAAGAAACTGGCTGTTGTGTGTCCGGGGTGCCGTTGTAATGTTGACAGGTGTATGATGGTATAGCTCACTGTGGTGATAAAAATGAGCACATGTGACCGGCAGTGCCTAGTGAAGGTTGCCTTTTTTCCCATGGTCAACACGTCAAGCAATATGTCATGTGTGGAGTCCCCCAGGAGCAGTTGTGGAGGCATGAATGGCGATGGCAAAAGGCTTCGCTCTGGTTCGAGTGTTGAAATCCTAGAGGGTGTTTGCGTCAGTCACGTCTCACAGATCGTGTACGGTTGGAGTTGCATTACGTCTCTGTAGTGGGACGCGCGGCAGCAGCTATTATTCCTCGTCCAGTAGCTCAGTGTTATTGTGTGGACTGTTGTGGCCTATGGCAATAAGAGGCCTGGTCCGGGAACTCGACCAGTAGGGTAACAAACATGTTAACTAGAACAGTGGAAGAGTTGCAATAGGGGGAGAGAATGAGAGCACAGGTGTCAGTCAGCAGGTCAGGGGCGGGGGGGAGGTATGCGTCGCGGCAGCGACAGGAGGAGGGATCAGAGGATTTTAGTAGGAGTGTAGTAGGGCAGGCGCGTGAGAGCGTGGAGGTCTCCCGGGGTGTTAGCACAGGCATGGCGGCTGTGGGAATCTAGCATGTGTGTCATTGTGGAATGCCTGGTGTTTCAGTGGTGGTTTTGGGCGTAGCGTTGTCCATTTCTGGGTGAGCAGGGGGGGAAGGGGGTGGGGAGATGGTTGGTGTGGCGGTGTTTCTCGGTATCTGGTGTCAATGCGGGGGTATGGTGTGAGTCAGCTCAGGTTATCCCTCGCTCCAGGCAAGTCTTTTGGAAGGATTGAAGGAGTTCGCCCCAGAATTGTGCAATGGGGAATTTCCAGAGGCCAGATGTAGATTCTTGTCGCTCAGCCATCCCGATACCCATTGCATCTGCGCCGCCAGGTAATACAGTTCCATGTTAGGGACCGCCAGGCCGCCCGATTCCGTGGTCATGTATAGTTTTATTAGCGCCACTCGTGGCCGGCCTACGTTCCAGATCAGTCCACGAAGTAGGGTCTCCAGTTCTCGAAATATCTTGTTGGGGACATACACCGGAATGTTAACGAAGTAGTACAGTAGTCTTGGCAAAACTATCATCTTAGTAAGTGCCACTCGGCTAGGGACATTCAGTGGTAGAGTCTTCCAGAAGCCTATTTGGGCACGGATAGAGGCTATTGCCCGTTGCAGGTTCCCCTCTAGGACGTCCGCTGGGTTCCGGTAGAAATGTATTCCCAAATAGCGGAATGTGGTGGAGTACCATTGAAGCCTCTCACCTCCCAGACATATATCGCTTTCGGGTGTATCCGGATGAAAGGAATAGGCTCCTGATTTGGACCAGTTTACATGATCTCGAATGTTCGGAAGGTGTCCGCTATAGAACCAGGAATGTTGGTTAAATCCCTGACATACAACAGCAGGTCATCCGCGTATAGTGATACTGTGTGGATGCCATCGGCCATTGGGATTCCCTATTCTTCCCCTTGCGCCTGAAGGATTGTGGCCAGGGGCTCCATGGCCAAGGAAAACAGCAGTGGGGATAAGGGACAACCCTGCCTGGTACCTCTTCGTACACGGATAGCGTCTGAGAGTAGGGTGCCGGTGCGTACTCGTACTGTGGGTTTTTGGTAGAGTAGGTCTACCATGCACTCATAGTCACCTCCCAGCTCAAATTTTTCCATCACCGCCCTTAGGTACGGCCACTCCACAGAATCAAAAGCTTTCTCGAGATCCAGCACTAAACAGCCTGCGCGCGGCCAGCGTTGGACCGCATATTCCTGCAAACGGAACAGGCGGCGGATGTTATAAGAGGTGTGCCGTGTTGGGACGAAGCCGTTTTGGTTGTGATGTACCAGATGGGGGACCACAGGAGCCAGCCGTCGGGCCAGTGTGGAGGCGAGTATTTTGTAGTCCGTGTTTAGGAGGGCCAGGGGGCGATAGGAGCCCACTCGCGTGCTGTCTCTGCCAGGTTTGGGTTTGGATATTAAGTTGGCTTCATTGAGTGTGGGAGGAAGGGAGGAGTCGTCCGTGGACGCAGTGTACATTTTCAGGAGCTCAGAGATAAGGATGTCCGAGCTTGCCTTATAATATTCTGCCGGCAGCCCGTCAGGACCAGGGGTCTTGCCGATAGACAATTGGAAGATTGCTTCGCGGAGCTCTTCCGGTAAAAGCGGGGCTCCCAGCTCTTCCTGTTGTGCAGTGGTCAGTTGTGGCATCGGAAGGGGGGAAAGATATCCCACTATGTCAGGGATTGGGTTCCGGAGCCGGGAACGGTATAGTGCTTTGTAATGAGCAGTAAATGCTTCATGGATGTGGCGTTGAGAGTATAGCAGTTCCCCCTCGTCCACTTTTATCGCCGCCACTGGGGCTGCGCGGTCTTCTCGCGAAATCAGCCAAGCCAACAGCTTGCCGGGTCTGTCACTTTGGTGATGTGTGCGTGCTGAGTGTGCGGCGTAATTGATGTTGCGTAACCTTTCTAGGAGGCGTGTATGTACGTCCCGGGCCTCCGCCAATGGGCTTTCAGCGCTATTGATCGCGTCCTATTCCCGTCTGAGTAGGTCGGTTTCTAGCCTCGTCAGGTCGCTTTCTAATTGTTTCCGCATGTGTCCCTGCGTGCCTCGGCAATGTCCGCGAATCACAGCCTTGAAGGCGTCCCATTCTGTCTGGGGGGTGGAAGCTGTGTCAGAGTTTTCCTCAAAATATTGGGCTGTCTGTCTGAGAAGTGAGTCTCGGAAGGCCGCGTCTAGTAGTAGCGCTGGTTGGAGCCGCCAGGTGGGTATGGGGGGGGGGGTGTGGACGCTCCCAAGTAATATTCAGGAAATGTGGGTTATGGTCTGAGTGTGTGCGGCCCATGTATCGCGTGTCCGTGACTAGTGGGAGAAGGTCAGTGGTCACCATGAATCTGTTCAGTTGCACATGTAAATCATGCGCACCTGAGTAGTAGGAGTATTCCTTTGTCGTGGGGTTGCGTGTCCGCCAAGCATCATGTAGATGCCACTGCGTAGCCAAGGTGAGTAGTGCCTTCATGGCGTTGTGTGTCGGTGCGTTATCTTGGGGCGGGAAAGAGCGGTCCAATGTCGCGTCCAGCACGCAGTTATAATCACCTCCCAATACCCACGGGACCGCATGCCATGTTGCCATTATTGTGGAGAGGTGTGTAAGGAAGCCACCCTGGTCAGTGTGGTCTTTAAAAGGTTCTCCTTCGACCCTTTCTCACGGTTTGTGTTTTGTGAGTATATGGATGTCAGTACTATTGTTGTCCATATAGTCTGCACTGAGCTACCACATATCTGCCGTCAGGATCTATGTGTGTGTCCGTGACTGCCCAGGGGGTCCCAGGGCGGACCCACAGGAGTGCTCCGCGTGCGACGGAGGAGTATGTTGTAGCGTACAGCTGCCCACGCCATTTGCGGTGCAGTGCTCGCACCTCTGCCTGATTCAGGTGCGTTTCCTGTAGTAGCGCTATGTGTATCTTGTGACGTTTTAGGTAGGAGTAAATCTGATAGCGTCTTGCCGGTGTGTGCATTCCCCTGACATTCCAAGTACAGATCTGGATTTCAGCCATTATAGTTATTCATGTACGTTTCACCCTCGCCAGTCGCTCCCAGGTCCGCAAACGGAGTGCTCTTCTGGTCTCCCAAATCCGATCCCACCCCTCGGCCCCCCGACTGCCAACACAACATGCATTACTCTCACAGTGCGTATCTGGGTAAAGAAAAAGGGGGGGTATACATAGCCAAATGTAGGCATCAAAACAGTATATACCAAAAGGTCGGCGGCGCAACATGCCTCCGTCCAAACACTCAAGTGAGCAATAGTGAACTATACAGTTCTAGAGGGTGTTAGTTGGTTGATGTCGCTAAATTCAGGTTGACAATATTGTCCATGAAGGGAGCTTCTCCTCGCCCGGGTCTGGCGGAGAAGCTGTGGTCGGCAGGCGAAGTTCGGCGGCTACCTGCCCAAGACAGCAGTAGGAGGTTTGTCCAAAGTCAAATGGTAGGAGCATAGTTCGCCAGAAAGGGGGGGAGGGCCCTGCTTATAACAGGAGCAGTATCAGGACTGTAAGTTTATGCTTATGTTTAAAGGTATTCAGAAAAGGGCGTGGTGATGAACAGAGTGTCTGAATTAAGCAGACCCCTCTTACCCAGTCCAAAGATCAGGGCTTGATCCATCACCGTTATTTATCTCACTGCACCATCCCAGCTCAGAACCTGGCTATATGCAAATCAGTCTGTCCCTGGCCCAGTGCATCATGGGAACAGGGCAGACTAAACTACCAAGCCAATTCTTCACCAGAAAGGAGACAAGCTACCGGGGACCGGTTTCTGGCATTTCAGCCATCTTCGGCCCGGCTTGCTTGAATCCTGATGGTGCAGTGAGAAAGGGACTCATGTCTGAGTATACCCTGCCACACCTATAGTGGCCAAAATCGATTCAGAAAAGGGGGTGGTGATGAACAGAGTGTCTGAATTAAGCAGACCACTCTTACCCAGTCCAAAGATCAGGGCTTGATCCATCACCGTTATTTATCTCACTGCACCATCCCAGCTCAGAACCTGGCTATATGCAAATCAGTCTGTCCCTGGTCCAGTGCATCATGGGAACAGGGCAGACTAAACTACCAAGCCAATTCTTCACCAGAAAGGAGACAAGCTACCGGGGACCGGTTTCTGGCATTTCAGCCATCTTCGGCCCGGCTTGCTTGAATCCTGATGGTGCAGTGAGAAAGGGACTCATGTCTGAGTATACCCTGCCACACCTATAGTGGCCAAAATCGATTCAGAAAAGGGGGTGGTGATGAACAGAGTGTCTGAATTAAGCAGACCACTCTTGCCCAGTCCAAAGATCAGGGCTTGATCCATCACCGTTATTTATCTCACTGCACCATCCCAGCTCAGAACCTGGCTATATGCAAATCAGTCTGTCCCTGGCCCAGTGCATCATGGGAACAGGGCAGACTAAACTACCAAGCCAATTCTTCACCAGAAAGGAGACAAGCTACCGGGGACCGGTTTCTGGCATTTCAGCCATCTTCGGCCCGGCTTGCTTGAATCCTGATGGTGCAGTGAGAAAGGGACTCATGTCTGAGTATACCCTGCCACACCTATAGTGGCCAAAATCGATTCAGAAAACCATAAGCGTGGAAGGGTATACTCAGATGTGAGTCCCTAGCTCATTGCACCATCAGGATTCAAGCAAGCCGGGCAGAAGACGGCTGAAATGCCAGAAACCGGTCCCCGGTAGCTTGTTTCCTTCCCAGTATAAGAATTGGCTTGGTAGTTTGGTCTGCCCTGTTCCCATGATGCACTGGGCCAGGGTCAGACTAATTTGCATATAGCCAAGTTCTGAGCTGGGATGGTGCAGTGAGCTGAAAAACGGTGATGGATCAAGCCCTGATCTTTGGACTGGGTAAGAGTGGTCTGCTTAATTCAGACACTCTGTTCATCACCACCCCCTTTTCTGAATCATTTTTGTCCACCATAAGCGTGGAAGGGTATACTCAGATGTGAGTCCCTAGCTCATTGCACCATCAGGATTCAAGCAAGCCGGGCCGAAGACGGCTGAAATGCCAGAAACCGGTCCCCGGTAGCTTGTTTCCTTCCCAGTATAAGAATTGGCTTGGTAGTTTGGTCTGCCCTGTTCCCATGATGCACTGGGCCAGGGTCAGACTAATTTGCATATAGCCAAGTTCTGAGCTGGGATGGTGCAGTGAGCTGAAAAACGGTGATGGATCAAGCCCTGATCTTTGGACTGGGTAAGAGTGGTCTGCTTAATTCAGACACTCTGTTCATCACCACCCCCTTTTCTGAATCATTTTTGTCCACCATAAGCGTGGAAGGGTATACTCAGATGTGAGTCCCTAGCTCATTGCACTATCAGGATTCAAGCAAGCCGGGCCGAAGACGGCTGAAATGCCAGAAACCGGTCCCCGGTAGCTTGTTTCCTTCCCAGTATAAGAATTGGCTTGGTAGTTTGGTCTGCCCTGTTCCCATGATGCACTGGGCCAGGGTCAGACTAATTTGCATATAGCCAAGTCCTGAGCTGGGATGGTGCAGTGAGCTGAAAAACGGTGATGGATCAAGCCCTGATCTTTGGACTGGGTAAGAGTGGTCTGCTTAATTCAGACACTCTGTTCATCACCACCCCCTTTTCTGAATCATTTTTGTCCACCATAAGCGTGGAAGGGTATACTCAGATGTGAGTCCCTAGCTCATTGCACCATCAGGATTCAAGCAAGCCGGGCCGAAGACGGCTGAAATGCCAGAAACCGGTCCCCGGTAGCTTGTTTCCTTCCCAGTATAAGAATTGGCTTGGTAGTTTGGTCTGCCCTGTTCCCATGATGCACTGGGCCAGGGTCAGACTAATTTGCATATAGCCAAGTTCTGAGCTGGGATGGTGCAGTGAGCTGAAAAACGGTGATGGATCAAGCCTTGATCTTGGGACTGGGTAAGAGTGGTCTGCTTAATTCAGACACTTTGTTCATCACCACCCCCTTTTCTGAATCATTTTTGTCCACCATAAGCGTGGAAGGGTATACTCAGATGTGAGTCCCTAGCTCATTGCACCATCAGGATTCAAGCAAGCCGGGCCGAAGACGGCTGAAATGCCAGAAACCGGTCCCCGGTAGCTTGTTTCCTTCCCAGTATAAGAATTGGCTTGGTAGTTTGGTCTGCCCTGTTCCCATGATGCACTGGGCCAGGGTCAGACTAATTTGCATATAGCCAAGTTCTGAGCTGGGATGGTGCAGTGAGCTGAAAAACGGTGATGGATCAAGCCCTGATCTTTGGACTGGGTAAGAGTGGTCTGCTTAATTCAGACACTCTGTTCATCACCACCCCCTTTTCTGAATCATTTTTGTCCACCATAAGCGTGGAAGGGTATACTCAGATGTGAGTCCCTAGCTCATTGCACCATCAGGATTCAAGCAAGCCGGGCCGAAGACGGCTGAAATGCCAGAAACCGGTCCCCGGTAGCTTGTTTCCTTCCCAGTATAAGAATTGGCTTGGTAGTTTGGTCTGCCCTGTTCCCATGATGCACTGGGCCAGGGTCAGACTAATTTGCATATAGCCAAGTTCTGAGCTGGGATGGTGCAGTGAGCTGAAAAACGGTGATGGATCAAGCCCTGATCTTTGGACTGGGTAAGAGTGGTCTGCTTAATTCAGACACTCTGTTCATCACCACCCCCTTTTCTGAATCATTTTTGTCCACCATAAGCGTGGAAGGGTATACTCAGATGTGAGTCCCTAGCTCATTGCACCATCAGGATTCAAGCAAGCCGGGCCGAAGACGGCTGAAATGCCAGAAACCGGTCCCCGGTAGCTTGTTTCCTTCCCAGTATAAGAATTGGCTTGGTAGTTTGGTCTGCCCTGTTCCCATGATGCACTGGGCCAGGGTCGGACTAATTTGCATATAGCCAAGTTCTGAGCTGGGATGGTGCAGTGAGCTGAAAAACTGTGATGGATCAAGCCTGATCTTTGGACTGGGTAAGAGTGGTCTGCTTAATTCAGACACTTTGTTCATCATCACCCCCTTTTCTGAATCATTTTTGTCCACGACAAGCGTGGAAGGGTATACTCAGATGTGAGTCCCTAGCTCATTGCACCATCAGGATTCAAGCAAGCCGGGCCGAAGACGGCTGAAATGCCAGAAACCGGTCCCCGGTAGCTTGTTTCCTTCCCAGTATAAGAATTGGCTTGGTAGTTTGGTCTGCCCTGTTCCCATGATGCACTGGGCCAGGGTCAGACTAATTTGCATATAGCCAAGTCCTGAGCTGGGATGGTGCAGTGAGCTGAAAAACGGTGATGGATCAAGCCCTGATCTTTGGACTGGGTAAGAGTGGTCTGCTTAATTCAGACACTCTGTTCATCACCACCCCCTTTTCTGAATCATTTTTGTCCACCATAAGCGTGGAAGGGTATACTCAGATGTGAGTCCCTAGCTCATTGCACTATCAGGATTCAAGCAAGCCGGGCCGAAGACGGCTGAAATGCCAGAAACCGGTCCCCGGTAGCTTGTTTCCTTCCCAGTATAAGAATTGGCTTGGTAGTTTGGTCTGCCCTATTCCCATGATGCACTGGGCCAGGGTCAGACTAATTTGCATATAGCCAAGTCCTGAGCTGGGATGGTGCAGTGAGCTGAAAAACGGTGATGGATCAAGCCCTGATCTTTGGACTGGGTAAGAGTGGTCTGCTTAATTCAGACACTCTGTTCATCACCACCCCCTTTTCTGAATCATTTTTGTCCACCATAAGCGTGGAAGGGTATACTCAGATGTGAGTCCCTAGCTCATTGCACCATCAGGATTCAAGCAAGCCGGGCCGAAGACGGCTGAAATGCCAGAAACCGGTCCCCGGTAGCTTGTTTCCTTCCCAGTATAAGAATTGGCTTGGTAGTTTGGTCTGCCCTGTTCCCATGATGCACTGGGCCAGGGTCAGACTAATTTGCATATAGCCAAGTTCTGAGCTGGGATGGTGCAGTGAGCTGAAAAACGGTGATGGATCAAGCCTTGATCTTGGGACTGGGTAAGAGTGGTCTGCTTAATTCAGACACTCTGTTCATCACCACCCCCTTTTCTGAATCATTTTTGTCCACCATAAGCGTGGAAGGGTATACTCAGATGTGAGTCCCTAGCTCATTGCACCATCAGGATTCAAGCAAGCCGGGCCGAAGACGGCTGAAATGCCAGAAACCGGTCCCCGGTAGCTTGTTTCCTTCCCAGTATAAGAATTGGTTTGGTAGTTTGGTCTGCCCTGTTCCCATGATGCACTGGGCCAGGGTCAGACTAATTTGCATATAGCCAAGTCCTAAGCTGGGATGGTGCAGTGAGCTGAAAAACGGTGATGGATCAAGCCCTGATCTTTGGACTGGGTAAGAGTGGTCTTCTTAATTCAGACACTTTGTTCATCACCACCCCCTTTTCTGAATCATTTTTGTCCACCATAAGCGTGGAAGGGTATACTCAGATGTGAGTCCCTAGCTCATTGCACCATCAGGATTCAAGCAAGCCGGGCCGAAGACGGCTGAAATGCCAGAAACCGGTCCCCGGTAGCTTGTTTCCTTCCCAGTATAAGAATTGGCTTGGTAGTTTGGTCTGCCCTGTTCCCATGATGCACTGGGCCAGGGTCAGACTAATTTGCATATAGCCAAGTTCTGAGCTGGGATGGTGCAGTGAGCTGAAAAACGGTGATGGATCAAGCCCTGATCTTTGGACTGGGTAAGAGTGGTCTGCTTAATTCAGACACTCTGTTCATCACCACCCCCTTTTCTGAATCATTTTTGTCCACCATAAGCGTGGAAGGGTATACTCAGATGTGAGTCCCTAGCTCATTGCACCATCAGGATTCAAGCAAGCCGGGCCGAAGACGGCTGAAATGCCAGAAACCGGTCCCCGGTAGCTTGTTTCCTTCCCAGTATAAGAATTGGCTTGGTAGTTTGGTCTGCCCTGTTCCCATGATGCACTGGGCCAGGGTCAGACTAATTTGCATATAGCCAAGTTCTGAGCTGGGATGGTGCAGTGAGCTGAAAAACGGTGATGGATCAAGCCCTGATCTTTGGACTGGGTAAGAGTGGTCTGCTTAATTCAGACACTCTGTTCATCACCACCCCCTTTTCTGAATCATTTTTGTCCACCATAAGCGTGGAAGGGTATACTCAGATGTGAGTCCCTAGCTCATTGCACCATCAGGATTCAAGCAAGCCGGGCCGAAGACGGCTGAAATGCCAGAAACCGGTCCCCGGTAGCTTGTTTCCTTCCCAGTATAAGAATTGGCTTGGTAGTTTGGTCTGCCCTGTTCCCATGATGCACTGGGCCAGGGTCAGACTAATTTGCATATAGCCAAGTTCTGAGCTGGGATGGTGCAGTGAGCTGAAAAACTGTGATGGATCAAGCCTGATCTTTGGACTGGGTAAGAGTGGTCTGCTTAATTCAGACACTTTGTTCATCATCACCCCCTTTTCTGAATCATTTTTGTCCACCACAAGCGTGGAAGGGTATACTCAGATGTGAGTCCCTAGCTCATTGCACCATCAGGATTCAAGCAAGCCGGGCCGAAGACGGCTGAAATGCCAGAAACCGGTCCCCGGTAGCTTGTTTCCTTTCCAGTACAAGAATTGGCTTGGTAGTTTGGTCTGCCCTGTTCCCATGATGCACTGGGCCAGGGTCAGACTAATTTGCATATAGCCAAGTTCTGAGCTGGGATGGTGCAGTGAGCTGAAAAACGGTGATGGATCAAGCCCTGATCCTTGGACTGGGTAAGAGTGGTCTGCTTAATTCAGACACTCTGTTCATCACCACCCCCTTTTCTGAATCATTTTTGTCCACCATAAGCGTGGAAGGGTATACTCAGATGTGAGTCCCTAGCTCATTGCACCATCAGGATTCAAGCAAGCCGGGCCGAAGACGGCTGAAATGCCAGAAACCGGTCCCCGGTAGCTTGTTTCCTTCCCAGTATAAGAATTGGCTTGGTAGTTTGGTCTGCCCTGTTCCCATGATGCACTGGGCCAGGGTCAGACTAATTTGCATATAGCCAAGTTCTGAGCTGGGATGGTGCAGTGAGCTGAAAAACGGTGATGGATCAAGCCCTGATCTTTGGACTGGGTAAGAGTGGTCTGCTTAATTCAGACACTCTGTTCATCACCACCCCCTTTTCTGAATCATTTGTGTCCACCATAAGCGTGGAAGGGTATACTCAGATGTGAGTCCCTAGCTCATTGCACCATCAGGATTCAAGCAAGCCGGGCCGAAGACGGCTGAAATGCCAGAAACCGGTCCCCGGTAGTTGTTTCCTTCCCAGTATAAGAATTGGCTTGGTAGTTTGGTCTGCCCTGTTCCCATGATGCACTGGGCCAGGGTCAGACTAATTTGCATATAGCCAAGTTCTGAGCTGGGATGGTGCAGAGAGCTGAAAAACGGTGATGGATCAAGCCCTGATCTTTGGACTGGGTAAGAGTGGTCTGCTTAATTCAGACACTCTGTTCATCACCACCCCCTTTTCTGAATCATTTTTGTCCACCATAAGCGTGGAAGGGTATACTCAGATGTGAGTCCCTAGCTCATTGCACCATCAGGATTCAAGCAAGCCGGGCCGAAGACGGCTGAAATGCCAGAAACCGGTCCCCGGTAGCTTGTTTCCTTCCCAGTATAAGAATTGGCTTGGTAGTTTGGTCTGCCCTGTTCCCATGATGCACTGGGCCAGGGTCAGACTAATTTGCATATAGCCAAGTTCTGAGCTGGGATGGTGCAGTGAGCTGAAAAACGGTGATGGATCAAGCCCTGATCTTTGGACTGGGTAAGAGTGGTCTGCTTAATTCAGACACTCTGTTCATCACCACCCCCTTTTCTGAATCATTTTTGTCCACCATAAGCGTGGAAGGGTATACTCAGATGTGAGTCCCTAGCTCATTGCACCATCAGGATTCAAGCAAGCCGGGCCGAAGACGGCTGAAATGCCAGAAACCGGTCCCCGGTAGCTTGTTTCCTTCCCAGTATAAGAATTGGCTTGGTAGTTTGGTCTGCCCTGTTCCCATGATGCACTGGGCCAGGGTCAGACTAATTTGCATATAGCCAAGTTCTGAGCTGGGATGGTGCAGTGAGCTGAAAAACGGTGATGGATCAAGCCCTGATCTTTGGACTGGGTAAGAGTGGTCTGCTTAATTCAGACACTCTGTTCATCACCACCCCCTTTTCTGAATCATTTTTGTCCACCATAAGCGTGGAAGGGTATACTCAGATGTGAGTCCCTAGCTCATTGCACCATCAGGATTCAAGCAAGCCGGGCCGAAGACGGCTGAAATGCCAGAAACCGGTCCCCGGTAGCTTGTTTCCTTCCCAGTATAAGAATTGGCTTGGTAGTTTGGTCTGCCCTGTTCCCATGATGCACTGGGCCAGGGTCAGACTAATTTGCATATAGCCAAGTTCTGAGCTGGGATGGTGCAGTGAGCTGAAAAACGGTGATGGATCAAGCCCTGATCTTTGGACTGGGTAAGAGTGGTCTGCTTAATTCAGACACTCTGTTCATCACCACCCCCTTTTCTGAATCATTTTTGTCCACCATAAGCGTGGAAGGGTATACTCAGATGTGAGTCCCTAGCTCATTGCACCATCAGGATTCAAGCAAGCCGGGCCGAAGACGGCTGAAATGCCAGAAACCGGTCCCCGGTAGCTTGTTTCCTTCCCAGTATAAGAATTGGCTTGGTAGTTTGGTCTGCCCTGTTCCCATGATGCACTGGGCCAGGGTCAGACTAATTTGCATATAGCCAAGTTCTGAGCTGGGATGGTGCAGTGAGCTGAAAAACGGTGATGGATCAAGCCCTGATCTTTGGACTGGGTAAGAGTGGTCTGCTTAATTCAGACACTCTGTTCATCACCACCCCCTTTTCTGAATCATTTTTGTCCACCATAAGCGTGGAAGGGTATACTCAGATGTGAGTCCCTAGCTCATTGCACCATCAGGATTCAAGCAAGCCGGGCCGAAGACGGCTGAAATGCCAGAAACCGGTCCCCGGTAGCTTGTTTCCTTCCCAGTATAAGAATTGGCTTGGTAGTTTGGTCTGCCCTGTTCCCATGATGCACTGGGCCAGGGTCAGACTAATTTGCATATAGCCAAGTTCTGAGCTGGGATGGTGCAGTGAGCTGAAAAACTGTGATGGATCAAGCCCTGATCTTTGGACTGGGTAAGAGTGGTCTGCTTAATTCAGACACTCTGTTCATCACCACCCCCTTTTCTGAATCATTTTTGTCCACCATAAGCGTGGAAGGGTATACTCAGATGTGAGTCCCTAGCTCATTGCACTATCAGGATTCAAGCAAGCCGGGCCGAAGACGGCTGAAATGCCAGAAACCGGTCCCCGGTAGCTTGTTTCCTTCCCAGTATAAGAATTGGTTTGGTAGTTTGGTCTGCCCTGTTCCCATGATGCACTGGACCAGGGTCAGACTAATTTGCATATAGCCAAGTCCTGAGCTGGGATGGTGCAGTGAGCTGAAAAACGGTGATGGATCAAGCCCTGATCTTTGGACTGGGTAAGAGTGGTCTTCTTAATTCAGACACTCTGTTCATCACCACCCCCTTTTCTGAATCATTTTTGTCCACCATAAGCGTGGAAGGGTATACTCAGATGTGAGTCCCTAGCTCATTGCACCATCAGGATTCAAGCAAGCCGGGCCGAAGACGGCTGAAATGCCAGAAACCGGTCCCCGGTAGCTTGTTTCCTTCCCAGTATAAGAATTGGCTTGGTAGTTTGGTCTGCCCTGTTCCCATGATGCACTGGGCCAGGGTCAGACTAATTTGCATATAGCCAAGTTCTGAGCTGGCAT
Organism: Lissotriton vulgaris; assembly: GCF_964263255.1. NCBI lineage: Eukaryota > Metazoa > Chordata > Amphibia > Caudata > Salamandridae > Lissotriton > Lissotriton vulgaris. The sequence goes on along the minus strand of NW_028250934.1, from coordinate 61,689 downwards.
GGTGCAGTGAGCTGAAAAACGGTGATGGATCAAGCCCTGATCTTTGGACTGGGTAAGAGTGGTCTGCTTAATTCAGACACTCTGTTCATCACCACCCCCTTTTCTGAATCATTTTTGTCCACCATAAGCGTGGAAGGGTATACTCAGATGTGAGTCCCTAGCTCATTGCACCATCAGGATTCAAGCAAGCCGGGCCGAAGACGGCTGAAATGCCAGCAACCGGTCCCCGGTAGTTTGTTTCCTTCCCAGTATAAGAATTGGCTTGGTAGTTTGGTCTGCCCTGTTCCCATGATGCACTGGGCCAGGGTCAGACTAATTTGCATATAGCCAAGTTCTGAGCTGGGATGGTGCAGTGAGCTGAAAAACGGTGATGGATCAAGCCCTGATCTTTGGACTGGGTAAGAGTGGTCTGCTTAATTCAGACACTCTGTTCATCACCACCCCCTTTTCTGAATCATTTTTGTCCACCATAAGCGTGGAAGGGTATACTCAGATGTGAATCCCTAGCTCATTGCACCATCAGGATTCAAGCAAGCCGGGCCGAAGACGGCTGAAATGCCAGAAACCGGTCCCCTGTAGCTTGTTTCCTTCCCAGTATAAGAATTGGCTTGGTAGTTTGGTCTGCCCTGTTCCCATGATGCACTGGGCCAGGGTCAGACTAATTTGCATATAGCCAAGTTCTGAGCTGGGATGGTGCAGTGAGCTGAAAAACTGTGATGGATCAAGCCTGATCTTTGACTGGGTAAGAGTGGTCTGCTTAATTCAGACACTTTGTTCATCATCACCCCCTTTTCTGAATCATTTTTGTCCACCATAAGCGTGGAAGGGTATACTCAGATGTGAGTCCCTAGCTCATTGCACCATCAGGATTCAAGCAAGCCGGGCCGAAGACGGCTGAAATGCCAGAAACCGGTCCCCGGTAGCTTGTTTCCTTTCCAGTACAAGAATTGGCTTGGTAGTTAGGTCTGCCCTGTTCCCATGATGCACTGGGCCAGGGTCAGACTAATTTGCATATAGCCAAGTTCTGAGCTGGGATGGTGCAGTGAGCTGAAAAACGGTGATGGATCAAGCCCTGATCTTTGGACTGGGTAAGAGTGGTCTGCTTAATTCAGACACTCTGTTCATCACCACCCCCTTTTCTGAATCATTTTTGTCCACCATAAGCGTGGAAGGGTATACTCAGATGTGAGTCCCTAGCTCATTGCACCATCAGGATTCAAGCAAGCCGGGCCGAAGACGGCTGAAATGCCAGAAACCGGTCCCCGGTAGCTTGTTTCCTTCCCAGTATAAGAATTGGCTTGGTAGTTTGGTCTGCCCTGTTCCCATGATGCACTGGGCCAGGGTCAGACTAATTTGCATATAGCCAAGTTCTGAGCTGGGATGGTGCAGTGAGCTGAAAAGCGGTGATGGATCAAGCCCTGATCTTTGGACTGGGTAAGAGTGGTCTGCTTAATTCAGACACTCTGTTCATCACCACCCCCTTTTCTGAATCATTTTTGTCCACCATAAGCGTGGAAGGGTATACTCAGATGTGAGTCCCTAGCTCATTGCACCATCAGGATTCAAGCAAGCCGGGCCGAAGACGGCTGAAATGCCAGAAACCGGTCCCCGGTAGCTTGTTTCCTTCCCAGTATAAGAATTGGCTTGGTAGTTTGGTCTGCCCTGTTCCCATGATGCACTGGGCCAGGGTCAGACTAATTTGAATATAGCCAAGTTCTGAGCTGGGATGGTGCAGAGAGCTGAAAAACGGTGATGGATCAAGCCCTGATCTTTGGACTGGGTAAGAGTGGTCTGCTTAATTCAGACACTCTGTTCATCACCACCCCCTTTTCTGAATCATTTTTGTCCACCATAAGCGTGGAAGGGTATACTCAGATGTGAGTCCCTAGCTCATTGCACCATCAGGATTCAAGCAAGCCGGGCCGAAGACGGCTGAAATGCCAGAAACCGGTCCCCGGTAGCTTGTTTCCTTCCCAGTATAAGAATTGGCTTGGTAGTTTGGTCTGCCCTGTTCCCATGATGCACTGGGCCAGGGTCAGACTAATTTGCATATAGCCAAGTTCTGAGCTGGGATGGTGCAGTGAGCTGAAAAACGGTGATGGATCAAGCCCTGATCTTTGGACCGGGTAAGAGTAGTCTGCTTAATTCAGACACTCTGTTCATCACCACCCCCTTTTCTGAATCATTTTTGTCCACCATAAGCGTGGAAGGGTATACTCAGATGTGAGTCCCTAGCTCATTGCACCATCAGGATTCAAGCAAGCCGGGCCGAAGACGGCTGAAATGCCAGAAACCGGTCCCCGGTAGCTTGTTTCCTTCCCAGTATAAGAATTGGCTTGGTAGTTTGGTCTGCCCTGTTCCCATGATGCACTGGGCCAGGGTCAGACTAATTTGCATATAGCCAAGTTCTGAGCTGGGATGGTGCAGTGAGCTGAAAAACGGTGATGGATCAAGCCCTGATCTTTGGACTGGGTAAGAGTGGTCTGCTTAATTCAGACACTCTGTTCATCACCACCCCCTTTTCTGAATCATTTTTGTCCACCATAAGCGTGGAAGGGTATACTCAGATGTGAGTCCCTAGCTCATTGCACCATCAGGATTCAAGCAAGCCGGGCCGAAGACGGCTGAAATGCCAGAAACCGGTCCCCGGTAGCTTGTTTCCTTTCCAGTACAAGAATTGGCTTGGTAGTTTGGTCTGCCCTGTTCCCATGATGCACTGGGCCAGGGTCAGACTAATTTGCATATAGCCAAGTTCTGAGCTGGGATGGTGCAGTGAGCTGAAAAACGGTGATGGATCAAGCCCTGATCTTTGGACTGGGTAAGAGTGGTCTGCTTAATTCAGACACTCTGTTCATCACCACCCCCTTTTCTGAATCATTTTTGTCCACCATAAGCGTGGAAGGGTATACTCAGATGTGAGTCCCTAGCTCATTGCACCATCAGGATTCAAGCAAGCCGGGCCGAAGACGGCTGAAATGCCAGAAACCGGTCCCCGGTAGCTTGTTTCCTTCCCAGTATAAGAATTGGCTTGGTAGTTTGGTCTGCCCTGTTCCCATGATGCACTGGGCCAGGGTCAGACTAATTTGCATATAGCCAAGTCCTGAGCTGGGATGGTGCAGTGAGCTGAAAAACGGTGATGGATCAAGCCCTGATCTTTGGACTGGGTAAGAGTGGTCTGCCTAATTCAGACACTCTGTTCATCACCACCCCCTTTTCTGAATCATTTTTGTCCACCATAAGCGTGGAAGGGTATACTCAGATGTGAGTCCCTAGCTCATTGCACCATCAGGATTCAAGCAAGCCGGGCCGAAGACGGCTGAAATGCCAGAAACTGGTCCCCGGTAGCTTGTTTCCTTCCCAGTATAAGAATTGGCTTGGTAGTTTGGTCTGCCCTGTTCCCATGATGCACTGGGCCAGGGTCAGACTAATTTGCATATAGCCAAGTTCTGAGCTGGGATGGTGCAGTGAGCTGAAAAACGGTGATGGATCAAGCCCTGATCTTTGGACTGGGTAAGAGTGGTCTGCTTAATTCAGACACTCTGTTCATCACCACCCCCTTTTCTGAATCATTTTTGTCCACCATAAGCGTGGAAGGGTATACTCAGATGTGAGTCCCTAGCTCATTGCACCATCAGGATTCAAGCAAGCCGGGCCGAAGACGGCTGAAATGCCAGAAACCGGTCCCCGGTAGCTTGTTTCCTTCCCAGTATAAGAATTGGCTTGGTAGTTTGGTCTGCCCTGTTCCCATGATGCACTGGGCCAGGGTCAGACTAATTTGCATATAGCCAAGTTCTGAGCTGGGATGGTGCAGTGAGCTGAAAAACGGTGATGGATCAAGCCCTGATCTTTGGACTGGGTAAGAGTGGTCTGCTTAATTCAGACACTCTGTTCATCACCACCCCCTTTTCTGAATCATTTTTGTCCACCATAAGCGTGGAAGGGTATACTCAGATGTGAGTCCCTAGCTCATTGCACCATCAGGATTCAAGCAAGCCGGGCCGAAGACGGCTGAAATGCCAGAAACCGGTCCCCGGTAGCTTGTTTCCTTCCCAGTATAAGAATTGGCTTGGTAGTTTGGTCTGCCCTGTTCCCATGATGCACTGGGCCAGGGTCAGACTAATTTGAATATAGCCAAGTTCTGAGCTGGGATGGTGCAGAGAGCTGAAAAACGGTGATGGATCAAGCCCTGATCTTTGGACTGGGTAAGAGTGGTCTGCTTAATTCAGACACTCTGTTCATCACCACCCCCTTTTCTGAATCATTTTTGTCCACCATAAGCGTGGAAGGGTATACTCAGATGTGAGTCCCTAGCTCATTGCACCATCAGGATTCAAGCAAGCCGGGCCGAAGACGGCTGAAATGCCAGAAACCGGTCCCCGGTAGCTTGTTTCCTGCCCAGTATAAGAATTGGCTTGGTAGTTTGGTCTGCCCTGTTCCCATGATGCACTGGGCCAGGGTCAGACTAATTTGCATATAGCCAAGTTCTGAGCTGGGATGGTGCAGTGAGCTGAAAAACGGTGATGGATCAAGCCCTGATCTTTGGACTGGGTAAGAGTGGTCTGCTTAATTCAGACACTCTGTTCATCACCACCCCCTTTTCTGAATCATTTTTGTCCACCATAAGCGTGGAAGGGTATACTCAGATGTGAGTCCCTAGCTCATTGCACCATCAGGATTCAAGCAAGCCGGGCCGAAGACGGCTGAAATGCCAGAAACCGGTCCCCGGTAGCTTGTTTCCTTTCCAGTACAAGAATTGGCTTGGTAGTTTGGTCTGCCCTGTTCCCATGATGCACTGGGCCAGGGTCAGACTAATTTGCATATAGCCAAGTTCTGAGCTGGGATGGTGCAGTGAGCTGAAAAACGGTGATGGATCAAGCCCTGATCTTTGGACTGGGTAAGAGTGGTCTGCTTAATTCAGACACTCTGTTCATCACCACCCCCTTTTCTGAATCATTTTTGTCCACCATAAGCGTGGAAGGGTATACTCAGATGTGAGTCCCTAGCTCATTGCACCATCAGGATTCAAGCAAGCCAGGCCGAAGACGGCTGAAATGCCAGAAACCGGTCCCCGGTAGCTTGTTTCCTTCCCAGTATAAGAATTGGCTTGGTAGTTTGGTCTGCCCTGTTCCCATGATGCACTGGGCCAGGGTCAGACTAATTTGCATATAGCCAAGTCCTGAGCTGGGATGGTGCAGTGAGCTGAAAAACGGTGATGGATCAAGCCCTGATCTTTGGACTGGGTAAGAGTGGTCTGCTTAATTCAGACACTCTGTTCATCACCACCCCCTTTTCTGAATCATTTTTGCCCACCATAAGCGTGGAAGGGTATACTCAGATGTGAGTCCCTAGCTCATTGCACCATCAGGATTCAAGCAAGCCGGGCCGAAGACGGCTGAAATGCCAGAAACTGGTCCCCGGTAGCTTGTTTCCTTCCCAGTATAAGAATTGGCTTGGTAGTTTGGTCTGCCCTGTTCCCATGATGCACTGGGCCAGGGTCAGACTAATTTGCATATAGCCAAGTTCTGAGCTGGGATGGTGCAGTGAGCTGAAAAACGGTGATGGATCAAGCCCTGATCTTTGGACTGGGTAAGAGTGGTCTGCTTAATTCAGACACTCTGTTCATCACCACCCCCTTTTCTGAATCATTTTTGTCCACCATAAGCGTGGAAGGGTATACTCAGATGTGAGTCCCTAGCTCATTGCACCATCAGGATTCAAGCAAGCCGGGCCGAAGACGGCTGAAATGCCAGAAACCGGTCCCCGGTAGCTTGTTTCCTTCCCAGTATAAGAATTGGCTTGGTAGTTTGGTCTGCCCTGTTCCCATGATGCACTGGGCCAGGGTCAGACTAATTTGCATATAGCCAAGTTCTGAGCTGGGATGGTGCAGTGAGCTGAAAAACTGTGATGGATCAAGCCTGATCTTTGGACTGGGTAAGAGTGGTCTGCTTAATTCAGACACTTTGTTCATCATCACCCCCTTTTCTGAATCATTTTTGTCCACCACAAGCGTGGAAGGGTATACTCAGATGTGAGTCCCTAGCTCATTGCACCATCAGGATTCAAGCAAGCCGGGCCGAAGACGGCTGAAATGCCAGAAACCGGTCCCCGGTAGCTTGTTTCCTTTCCAGTACAAGAATTGGCTTGGTAGTTTGGTCTGCCCTGTTCCCATGATGCACTGGGCCAGGGTCAGACTAATTTGCATATAGCCAAGTTCTGAGCTGGGATGGTGCAGTGAGCTGAAAAACGGTGATGGATCAAGCCCTGATCCTTGGACTGGGTAAGAGTGGTCTGCTTAATTCAGACACTCTGTTCATCACCACCCCCTTTTCTGAATCATTTTTGTCCACCATAAGCGTGGAAGGGTATACTCAGATGTGAGTCCCTAGCTCATTGCACCATCAGGATTCAAGCAAGCCGGGCCGAAGACGGCTGAAATGCCAGAAACCGGTCCCCGGTAGCTTGTTTCCTTCCCAGTATAAGAATTGGCTTGGTAGTTTGGTCTGCCCTGTTCCCATGATGCACTGGGCCAGGGTCAGACTAATTTGCATATAGCCAAGTTCTGAGCTGGGATGGTGCAGTGAGCTGAAAAACGGTGATGGATCAAGCCCTGATCTTTGGACTGGGTAAGAGTGGTCTGCTTAATTCAGACACTCTGTTCATCACCACCCCCTTTTCTGAATCATTTTTGTCCACCATAAGCGTGGAAGGGTATACTCAGATGTGAGTCCCTAGCTCATTGCACCATCAGGATTCAAGCAAGCCGGGCCGAAGACGGCTGAAATGCCAGAAACCGGTCCCCGGTAGCTTGTTTCCTTCCCAGTATAAGAATTGGCTTGGTAGTTTGGTCTGCCCTGTTCCCATGATGCACTGGGCCAGGGTCAGACTAATTTGCATATAGCCAAGTTCTGAGCTGGGATGGTGCAGAGAGCTGAAAAACGGTGATGGATCAAGCCCTGATCTTTGGACTGGGTAAGAGTGGTCTGCTTAATTCAGACACTCTGTTCATCACCACCCCCTTTTCTGAATCATTTTTGTCCACCATAAGCGTGGAAGGGTATACTCAGATGTGAGTCCCTAGCTCATTGCACCATCAGGATTCAAGCAAGCCGGGCCGAAGACGGCTGAAATGCCAGAAACCGGTCCCCGGTAGCTTGTTTCCTTCCCAGTATAAGAATTGGCTTGGTAGTTTGGTCTGCCCTGTTCCCATGATGCACTGGGCCAGGGTCAGACTAATTTGCATATAGCCAAGTTCTGAGCTGGGATGGTGCAGTGAGCTGAAAAACGGTGATGGATCAAGCCCTGATCTTTGGACTGGGTAAGAGTGGTCTGCTTAATTCAGACACTCTGTTCATCACCACCCCCTTTTCTGAATCATTTTTGTCCACCATAAGCGTGGAAGGGTATACTCAGATGTGAGTCCCTAGCTCATTGCACCATCAGGATTCAAGCAAGCCGGGCCGAAGACGGCTGAAATGCCAGAAACCGGTCCCCGGTAGCTTGTTTCCTTCCCAGTATAAGAATTGGCTTGGTAGTTTGGTCTGCCCTGTTCCCATGATGCACTGGGCCAGGGTCAGACTAATTTGCATATAGCCAAGTTCTGAGCTGGGATGGTGCAGTGAGCTGAAAAACGGTGATGGATCAAGCCCTGATCTTTGGACTGGGTAAGAGTGGTCTGCTTAATTCAGACACTCTGTTCATCACCACCCCCTTTTCTGAATCATTTTTGTCCACCATAAGCGTGGAAGGGTATACTCAGATGTGAGTCCCTAGCTCATTGCACCATCAGGATTCAAGCAAGCCGGGCCGAAGACGGCTGAAATGCCAGAAACCGGTCCCCGGTAGCTTGTTTCCTTCCCAGTATAAGAATTGGCTTGGTAGTTTGGTCTGCCCTGTTCCCATGATGCACTGGGCCAGGGTCAGACTAATTTGCATATAGCCAAGTCCTGAGCTGGGATGGTGCAGTGAGCTGAAAAACGGTGATGGATCAAGCCCTGATCTTTGGACTGGGTAAGAGTGGTCTGCTTAATTCAGACACTCTGTTCATCACCACCCCCTTTTCTGAATCATTTTTGTCCACCATAAGCGTGGAAGGGTATACTCAGATGTGAGTCCCTAGCTCATTGCACCATCAGGATTCAAGCAAGCCGGGCCGAAGACGGCTGAAATGCCAGAAACCGGTCCCCGGTAGCTTGTTTCCTTCCCAGTATAAGAATTGGCTTGGTAGTTTGGTCTGCCCTGTTCCCATGATGCACTGGGCCAGGGTCAGACTAATTTGCATATAGCCAAGTTCTGAGCTGGGATGGTGCAGTGAGCTGAAAAACGGTGATGGATCAAGCCCTGATCTTGGGACTGGGTAAGAGTGGTCTGCTTAATTCAGACACTCTGTTCATCACCACCCCCTTTTCTGAATCATTTTTGTCCACCATAAGCGTGGAAGGGTATACTCAGATGTGAGTCCCTAGCTCATTGCACCATCAGGATTCAAGCAAGCCGGGCCGAAGACGGCTGAAATGCCAGAAACCGGTCCCCGGTAGCTTGTTTCCTTCCCAGTATAAGAATTGGTTTGGTAGTTTGGTCTGCCCTGTTCCCATGATGCACTGGACCAGGGTCAGACTAATTTGCATATAGCCAAGTCCTGAGCTGGGATGGTGCAGTGAGCTGAAAAACGGTGATGGATCAAGCCCTGATCTTTGGACTGGGTAAGAGTGGTCTTCTTAATTCAGACACTCTGTTCATCACCACCCCCTTTTCTGAATCATTTTTGTCCACCATAAGCGTGGAAGGGTATACTCAGATGTGAGTCCCTAGCTCATTGCACCATCAGGATTCAAGCAAGCCGGGCCGAAGACGGCTGAAATGCCAGAAACCGGTCCCCGGTAGCTTGTTTCCTTCCCAGTATAAGAATTGGCTTGGTAGTTTGGTCTGCCCTGTTCCCATGATGCACTGGGCCAGGGTCAGACTAATTTGCATATAGCCAAGTTCTGAGCTGGCATGGTGCAGTGAGCTGAAAAACGGTGATGGATCAAGCCCTGATCTTTGGACTGGGTAAGAGTGGTCTGCTTAATTCAGACACTCTGTTCATCACCACCCCCTTTTCTGAATCATTTTTGTCCACCATAAGCGTGGAAGGGTATACTCAGATGTGAGTCCCTAGCTCATTGCACCATCAGGATTCAAGCAAGCCGGGCCGAAGACGGCTGAAATGCCAGAAACCGGTCCCCGGTAGCTTGTTTCCTTCCCAGTATAAGAATTGGCTTGGTAGTTTGGTCTGCCCTGTTCCCATGATGCACTGGGCCAGGGTCAGACTAATTTGCATATAGCCAAGTTCTGAGCTGGGATGGTGCAGTGAGCTGAAAAACGGTGATGGATCAAGCCCTGATCTTTGGACTGGGTAAGAGTGGTCTGCTTAATTCAGACACTCTGTTCATCACCACCCCCTTTTCTGAATCATTTTTGTCCACCATAAGCGTGGAAGGGTATACTCAGATGTGAATCCCTAGCTCATTGCACCATCAGGATTCAAGCAAGCCGGGCCGAAGACGGCTGAAATGCCAGAAACCGGTCCCCTGTAGCTTGTTTCCTTCCCAGTATAAGAATTGGCTTGGTAGTTTGGTCTGCCCTGTTCCCATGATGCACTGGGCCAGGGTCAGACTAATTTGCATATAGCCAAGTTCTGAGCTGGGATGGTGCAGTGAGCTGAAAAACTGTGATGGATCAAGCCTGATCTTTGACTGGGTAAGAGTGGTCTGCTTAATTCAGACACTTTGTTCATCATCACCCCCTTTTCTGAATCATTTTTGTCCACCATAAGCGTGGAAGGGTATACTCAGATGTGAGTCCCTAGCTCATTGCACCATCAGGATTCAAGCAAGCCGGGCCGAAGACGGCTGAAATGCCAGAAACCGGTCCCCGGTAGCTTGTTTCCTTTCCAGTACAAGAATTGGCTTGGTAGTTAGGTCTGCCCTGTTCCCATGATGCACTGGGCCAGGGTCAGACTAATTTGCATATAGCCAAGTTCTGAGCTGGGATGGTGCAGTGAGCTGAAAAACGGTGATGGATCAAGCCCTGATCTTTGGACTGGGTAAGAGTGGTCTGCTTAATTCAGACACTCTGTTCATCACCACCCCCTTTTCTGAATCATTTTTGTCCACCATAAGCGTGGAAGGGTATACTCAGATGTGAGTCCCTAGCTCATTGCACCATCAGGATTCAAGCAAGCCGGGCCGAAGACGGCTGAAATGCCAGAAACCGGTCCCCGGTAGCTTGTTTCCTTCCCAGTATAAGAATTGGCTTGGTAGTTTGGTCTGCCCTGTTCCCATGATGCACTGGGCCAGGGTCAGACTAATTTGCATATAGCCAAGTTCTGAGCTGGGATGGTGCAGTGAGCTGAAAAACGGTGATGGATCAAGCCCTGATCTTTGGACTGGGTAAGAGTGGTCTGCTTAATTCAGACACTCTGTTCATCACCACCCCCTTTTCTGAATCATTTTTGTCCACCATAAGCGTGGAAGGGTATACTCAGATGTGAGTCCCTAGCTCATTGCACCATCAGGATTCAAGCAAGCCGGGCCGAAGACGGCTGAAATGCCAGAAACCGGTCCCCGGTAGCTTGTTTCCTTCCCAGTATAAGAATTGGCTTGGTAGTTTGGTCTGCCCTGTTCCCATGATGCACTGGGCCAGGGTCAGACTAATTTGAATATAGCCAAGTTCTGAGCTGGGATGGTGCAGAGAGCTGAAAAACGGTGATGGATCAAGCCCTGATCTTTGGACTGGGTAAGAGTGGTCTGCTTAATTCAGACACTCTGTTCATCACCACCCCCTTTTCTGAATCATTTTTGTCCACCATAAGCGTGGAAGGGTATACTCAGATGTGAGTCCCTAGCTCATTGCACCATCAGGATTCAAGCAAGCCGGGCCGAAGACGGCTGAAATGCCAGAAACCGGTCCCCGGTAGCTTGTTTCCTTCCCAGTATAAGAATTGGCTTGGTAGTTTGGTCTGCCCTGTTCCCATGATGCACTGGGCCAGGGTCAGACTAATTTGCATATAGCCAAGTTCTGAGCTGGGATGGTGCAGTGAGCTGAAAAACGGTGATGGATCAAGCCCTGATCTTTGGACTGGGTAAGAGTAGTCTGCTTAATTCAGACACTCTGTTCATCACCACCCCCTTTTCTGAATCATTTTTGTCCACCATAAGCGTGGAAGGGTATACTCAGATGTGAGTCCCTAGCTCATTGCACCATCAGGATTCAAGCAAGCCGGGCCGAAGACGGCTGAAATGCCAGAAACCGGTCCCCGGTAGCTTGTTTCCTTCCCAGTATAAGAATTGGCTTGGTAGTTTGGTCTGCCCTGTTCCCATGATGCACTGGGCCAGGGTCAGACTAATTTGCATATAGCCAAGTTCTGAGCTGGGATGGTGCAGTGAGCTGAAAAACGGTGATGGATCAAGCCCTGATCTTTGGACTGGGTAAGAGTGGTCTGCTTAATTCAGACACTCTGTTCATCACCACCCCCTTTTCTGAATCATTTTTGTCCACCATAAGCGTGGAAGGGTATACTCAGATGTGAGTCCCTAGCTCATTGCACCATCAGGATTCAAGCAAGCCGGGCCGAAGACGGCTGAAATGCCAGAAACCGGTCCCCGGTAGCTTGTTTCCTTTCCAGTACAAGAATTGGCTTGGTAGTTTGGTCTGCCCTGTTCCCATGATGCACTGGGCCAGGGTCAGACTAATTTGCATATAGCCAAGTTCTGAGCTGGGATGGTGCAGTGAGCTGAAAAACGGTGATGGATCAAGCCCTGATCTTTGGACTGGGTAAGAGTGGTCTGCTTAATTCAGACACTCTGTTCATCACCACCCCCTTTTCTGAATCATTTTTGTCCACCATAAGCGTGGAAGGGTATACTCAGATGTGAGTCCCTAGCTCATTGCACCATCAGGATTCAAGCAAGCCAGGCCGAAGATGGCTGAAATGCCAGAAACCGGTCCCCGGTAGCTTGTTTCCTTCCCAGTATAAGAATTGGCTTGGTAGTTTGGTCTGCCCTGTTCCCATGATGCACTGGGCCAGGGTCAGACTAATTTGCATATAGCCAAGTCCTGAGCTGGGATGGTGCAGTGAGCTGAAAAACGGTGATGGATCAAGCCCTGATCTTTGGACTGGGTAAGAGTGGTCTGCTTAATTCAGACACTCTGTTCATCACCACCCCCTTTTCTGAATCATTTTTGTCCACCATAAGCGTGGAAGGGTATACTCAGATGTGAGTCCCTAGCTCATTGCACCATCAGGATTCAAGCAAGCCGGGCCGAAGACGGCTGAAATGCCAGAAACTGGTCCCCGGTAGCTTGTTTCCTTCCCAGTATAAGAATTGGCTTGGTAGTTTGGTCTGCCCTGTTCCCATGATGCACTGGGCCAGGGTCAGACTAATTTGCATATAGCCAAGTTCTGAGCTGGGATGGTGCAGTGAGCTGAAAAACGGTGATGGATCAAGCCCTGATCTTTGGACTGGGTAAGAGTGGTCTGCTTAATTCAGACACTCTGTTCATCACCACCCCCTTTTCTGAATCATTTTTGTCCACCATAAGCGTGGAAGGGTATACTCAGATGTGAGTCCCTAGCTCATTGCACCATCAGGATTCAAGCAAGCCGGGCCGAAGACGGCTGAAATGCCAGAAACCGGTCCCCGGTAGCTTGTTTCCTTCCCAGTATAAGAATTGGCTTGGTAGTTTGGTCTGCCCTGTTCCCATGATGCACTGGGCCAGGGTCAGACTAATTTGCATATAGCCAAGTTCTGAGCTGGGATGGTGCAGTGAGCTGAAAAACGGTGATGGATCAAGCCCTGATCTTTGGACTGGGTAAGAGTGGTCTGCTTAATTCAGACACTCTGTTCATCACCACCCCCTTTTCTGAATCATTTTTGTCCACCATAAGCGTGGAAGGGTATACTCAGATGTGAGTCCCTAGCTCATTGCACCATCAGGATTCAAGCAAGCCGGGCCGAAGACGGCTGAAATGCCAGAAACCGGTCCCCGGTAGCTTGTTTCCTTCCCAGTATAAGAATTGGCTTGGTAGTTTGGTCTGCCCTGTTCCCATGATGCACTGGGCCAGGGTCAGACTAATTTGCATATAGCCAAGTTCTGAGCTGGGATGGTGCAGTGAGCTGAAAAACGGTGATGGATCAAGCCCTGATCTTTGGACTGGGTAAGAGTGGTCTGCTTAATTCAGACACTCTGTTCATCACCACCCCCTTTTCTGAATCATTTTTGTCCACCATAAGCGTGGAAGGGTATATTCAGATGTGAGTCCCTAGCTCATTGCACCATCAGGATTCAAGCAAGCCGGGCCGAAGACGGCTGAAATGCCAGAAACCGGTCCCCGGTAGCTTGTTTCCTTCCCAGTATAAGAATTGGCTTGGTAGTTTGGTCTGCCCTGTTCCCATGATGCACTGGGCCAGGGTCAGACTAATTTGCATATAGCCAAGTTCTGAGCTGGGATGGTGCAGTGAGCTGAAAAACTGTGATGGATCAAGCCTGATCTTTGGACTGGGTAAGAGTGGTCTGCTTAATTCAGACACTTTGTTCATCATCACCCCCTTTTCTGAATCATTTTTGTCCACCACAAGCGTGGAAGGGTATACTCAGATGTGAGTCCCTAGCTCATTGCACCATCAGGATTCAAGCAAGCCGGGCCGAAGACGGCTGAAATGCCAGAAACCGGTCCCCGGTAGTTTGTTTCCTTTCCAGTACAAGAATTGGCTTGGTAGTTTGGTCTGCCCTGTTCCCATGATGCACTGGGCCAGGGTCAGACTAATTTGCATATAGCCAAGTTCTGAGCTGGGATGGTGCAGTGAGCTGAAAAACGGTGATGGATCAAGCCCTGATCCTTGGACTGGGTAAGAGTGGTCTGCTTAATTCAGACACTCTGTTCATCACCACCCCCTTTTCTGAATCATTTTTGTCCACCATAAGCGTGGAAGGGTATACTCAGATGTGAGTCCCTAGCTCATTGCACCATCAGGATTCAAGCAAGCCGGGCCGAAGACGGCTGAAATGCCAGAAACCGGTCCCCGGTAGCTTGTTTCCTTCCCAGTATAAGAATTGGCTTGGTAGTTTGGTCTGCCCTGTTCCCATGATGCACTGGGCCAGGGTCAGACTAATTTGCATATAGCCAAGTTCTGAGCTGGGATGGTGCAGTGAGCTGAAAAACGGTGATGGATCAAGCCCTGATCTTTGGACTGGGTAAGAGTGGTCTGCTTAATTCAGACACTCTGTTCATCACCACCCCCTTTTCTGAATCATTTTTGTCCACCATAAGCGTGGAAGGGTATACTCAGATGTGAGTCCCTAGCTCATTGCACCATCAGGATTCAAGCAAGCCGGGCCGAAGACGGCTGAAATGCCAGAAACCGGTCCCCGGTAGCTTGTTTCCTTCCCAGTATAAGAATTGGCTTGGTAGTTTGGTCTGCCCTGTTCCCATGATGCACTGGGCCAGGGTCAGACTAATTTGCATATAGCCAAGTTCTGAGCTGGGATGGTGCAGAGAGCTGAAAAACGGTGATGGATCAAGCCCTGATCTTTGGACTGGGTAAGAGTGGTCTGCTTAATTCAGACACTCTGTTCATCACCACCCCCTTTTCTGAATCATTTTTGTCCACCATAAGCGTGGAAGGGTATACTCAGATGTGAGTCCCTAGCTCATTGCACCATCAGGATCCAAGCAAGCCGGGCCGAAGACGGCTGAAATGCCAGAAACCGGTCCCCGGTAGCTTGTTTCCTTCCCAGTATAAGAATTGGCTTGGTAGTTTGGTCTGCCCTGTTCCCATGATGCACTGGGCCAGGGTCAGACTAATTTGCATATAGCCAAGTTCTGAGCTGGGATGGTGCAGTGAGCTGAAAAACGGTGATGGATCAAGCCCTGATCTTTGGACTGGTTAAGAGTGGTCTGCTTAATTCAGACACTCTGTTCATCACCACCCCCTTTTCTGAATCATTTTTGTCCACCATAAGCGTGGAAGGGTATACTCAGATGTGAGTCCCTAGCTCATTGCACCATCAGGATTCAAGCAAGCCGGGCCGAAGACGGCTGAAATGCCAGAAACCGGTCCCCGGTAGCTTGTTTCCTTCCCAGTATAAGAATTGGCTTGGTAGTTTGGTCTGCCCTGTTCCCATGATGCACTGGGCAAGGGTCAGACTAATTTGCATATAGCCAAGTTCTGAGCTGGGATGGTGCAGTGAGCTGAAAAACGGTGATGGATCAAGCCCTGATCTTTGGACTGGGTAAGAGTGGTCTGCTTAATTCAGACACTCTGTTCATCACCACCCCCTTTTCTGAATCATTTTTGTCCACCATAAGCGTGGAAGGGTATACTCAGATGTGAGTCCCTAGCTCATTGCACCATCAGGATTCAAGCAAGCCGGGCCGAAGACGGCTGAAATGCCAGAAACCGGTCCCCGGTAGCTTGTTTCCTTCCCAGTATAAGAATTGGCTTGGTAGTTTGGTCTGCCCTGTTCCCATGATGCACTGGGCCAGGGTCAGACTAATTTGCATATAGCCAAGTCCTGAGCTGGGATGGTGCAGTGAGCTGAAAAACGGTGATGGATCAAGCCCTGATCTTTGGACTGGGTAAGAGTGGTCTGCTTAATTCAGACACTCTGTTCATCACCACCCCCTTTTCTGAATCATTTTTGTCCACCATAAGCGTGGAAGGGTATACTCAGATGTGAGTCCCTAGCTCATTGCACCATCAGGATTCAAGCAAGCCGGGCCGAAGACGGCTGAAATGCCAGAAACCGGTCCCCGGTAGCTTGTTTCCTTCCCAGTATAAGAATTGGCTTGGTAGTTTGGTCTGCCCTGTTCCCATGATGCACTGGGCCAGGGTCAGACTAATTTGCATATAGCCAAGTTCTGAGCTGGGATGGTGCAGTGAGCTGAAAAACGGTGATGGATCAAGCCCTGATCTTTGGACTGGGTAAGAGTGGTCTGCTTAATTCAGACACTCTGTTCATCACCACCCCCTTTTCTGAATCATTTTTGTCCACCATAAGCGTGGAAGGGTATACTCAGATGTGAGTCCCTAGCTCATTGCACCATCAGGATTCAAGCAAGCCGGGCCGAAGACGGCTGAAATGCCAGAAACCGGTCCCCGGTAGCTTGTTTCCTTCCCAGTATAAGAATTGGCTTGGTAGTTTGGTCTGCCCTGTTCCCATGATGCACTGGGCCAGGGTCAGACTAATTTGCATATAGCCAAGTTCTGAGCTGGGATGGTGCAGTGAGCTGAAAAACGGTGATGGATCAAGTCCTGATCTTTGGACTGGGTAAGAGTGGTCTGCTTAATTCAGACACTCTGTTCATCACCACCCCCTTTTCTGAATCATTTTTGTCCACCATAAGCGTGGAAGGGTATACTCAGATGTGAGTCCCTAGCTCATTGCACCATCAGGATTCAAGCAAGCCGGGCCGAAGACGGCTGAAATGCCAGAAACCGGTCCCCGGTAGCTTGTTTCCTTCCCAGTATAAGAATTGGCTTTATAGTTTGGTCTGCCCTGTTCCCATGATGCACTGGGCCAGGGTCAGACTAATTTGCATATAGCCAAGTTCTGAGCTGGGATGGTGCAGTGAGCTGAAAAACTGTGATGGATCAAGCCCTGATCTTTGGACTGGGTAAGAGTGGTCTGCTTAATTCAGACACTCTGTTCATCACCACCCCCTTTTCTGAATCATTTTTGTCCACCATAAGCGTGGAAGGGTATACTCAGATGTGAGTCCCTAGCTCATTGCACTATCAGGATTCAAGCAAGCCGGGCCGAAGACGGCTGAAATGCCAGAAACCGGTCCCCGGTAGCTTGTTTCCTTCCCAGTATAACAATTGGCTTGGTAGTTTGGTCTGCCCTGTTCCCATGATGCACTGGGCCAGGGTCAGACTAATTTGCATATAGCCAAGTCCTGAGCTGGGATGGTGCAGTGAGCTGAAAAACGGTGATGGATCAAGCCCTGATCTTTGGACTGGGTAAGAGTGGTCTGCTTAATTCAGACACTCTGTTCATCACCACCCCCTTTTCTGAATCATTTTTGTCCACCATAAGCGTGGAAGGGTATACTCAGATGTGAGTCCCTAGCTCATTGCACCATCAGGATTCAAGCAAGCCGGGCCGAAGACGGCTGAAATGCCAGAAACCGGTCCCCGGTAGCTTGTTTCCTTCCCAGTATAAGAATTGGCTTGGTAGTTTGGTCTGCCCTGTTCCCATGATGCACTGGGCCAGGGTCAGACTAATTTGCATATAGCCAAGTTCTGAGCTGGGATGGTGCAGTGAGCTGAAAAACGGTGATGGATCAAGCCCTGATCTTGGGACTGGGTAAGAGTGGTCTGCTTAATTCAGACACTCTGTTCATCACCACCCCCTTTTCTGAATCATTTTTGTCCACCATAAGCGTGGAAGGGTATACTCAGATGTGAGTCTCTAGCTCATTGCACCATCAGGATTCAAGCAAGCCGGGCCGAAGACGGCTGAAATGCCAGAAACCGGTCCCCGGTAGCTTGTTTCCTTCCCAGTATAAGAATTGGTTTGGTAGTTTGGTCTGCCCTGTTCCCATGATGCACTGGACCAGGGTCAGACTAATTTGCATATAGCCAAGTCCTGAGCTGGGATGGTGCAGTGAGCTGAAAAACGGTGATGGATCAAGCCCTGATCTTTGGACTGGGTAAGAGTGGTCTTCTTAATTCAGACACTCTGTTCATCACCACCCCCTTTTCTGAATCATTTTTGTCCACCATAAGCGTGGAAGGGTATACTCAGATGTGAGTCCCTAGCTCATTGCACCATCAGGATTCAAGCAAGCCGGGCCGAAGACGGCTGAAATGCCAGAAACCGGTCCCCGGTAGCTTGTTTCCTTCCCAGTATAAGAATTGGCTTGGTAGTTTGGTCTGCCCTGTTCCCATGATGCACCGGGCCAGGGTCAGACTAATTTGCATATAGCCAAGTTCTGAGCTGGGATGGTGCAGTGAGCTGAAAAACGGTGATGGATCAAGCCCTGATCTTTGGACTGGGTAAGAGTGGTCTGCTTAATTCAGACACTCTGTTCATCACCACCCCCTTTTCTGAATCATTTTTGTCCACCATAAGCGTGGAAGGGTATACTCAGATGTGAGTCCCTAGCTCATTGCACCATCAGGATTCAAGCAAGCCGGGCCGAAGACGGCTGAAATGCCAGAAACCGGTCCCCGGTAGCTTGTTTCCTTCCCAGTATAAGAATTGGCTTGGTAGTTTGGTCTGCCCTGTTCCCATGATGCACTGGGCCAGGGTCAGACTAATTTGCATATAGCCAAGTTCTGAGCTGGGATGGTGCAGTGAGCTGAAAAACGGTGATGGATCAAGCCCTGATCTTTGGACTGGGTAAGAGTGGTCTGCTTAATTCAGACACTCTGTTCATCACCACCCCCTTTTCTGAATCATTTTTGTCCACCATAAGCGTGGAAGGGTATACTCAGATGTGAATCCCTAGCTCATTGCACCATCAGGATTCAAGCAAGCCGGGCCGAAGACGGCTGAAATGCCAGAAACCGGTCCCCTGTAGCTTGTTTCCTTCCCAGTATAAGAATTGGCTTGGTAGTTTGGTCTGCCCTGTTCCCATGATGCACTGGGCCAGGGTCAGACTAATTTGCATATAGCCAAGTTCTGAGCTGGGATGGTGCAGTGAGCTGAAAAACTGTGATGGATCAAGCCTGATCTTTGACTGGGTAAGAGTGGTCTGCTTAATTCAGACACTTTGTTCATCATCACCCCCTTTTCTGAATCATTTTTGTCCACCATAAGCGTGGAAGGGTATACTCAGATGTGAGTCCCTAGCTCATTGCACCATCAGGATTCAAGCAAGCCGGGCCGAAGACGGCTGAAATGCCAGAAACCGGTCCCCGGTAGCTTGTTTCCTTTCCAGTACAAGAATTGGCTTGGTAGTTAGGTCTGCCCTGTTCCCATGATGCACTGGGCCAGGGTCAGACTAATTTGCATATAGCCAAGTTCTGAGCTGGGATGGTGCAGTGAGCTGAAAAACGGTGATGGATCAAGCCCTGATCTTTGGACTGGGTAAGAGTGGTCTGCTTAATTCAGACACTCTGTTCATCACCACCCCCTTTTCTGAATCATTTTTGTCCACCATAAGCGTGGAAGGGTATACTCAGATGTGAGTCCCTAGCTCATTGCACCATCAGGATTCAAGCAAGCCGGGCCGAAGACGGCTGAAATGCCAGAAACCGGTCCCCGGTAGCTTGTTTCCTTCCCAGTATAAGAATTGGCTTGGTAGTTTGGTCTGCCCTGTTCCCATGATGCACTGGGCCAGGGTCAGACTAATTTGCATATAGCCAAGTTCTGAGCTGGGATGGTGCAGTGAGCTGAAAAACGGTGATGGATCAAGCCCTGATCTTTGGACTGGGTAAGAGTGGTCTGCTTAATTCAGACACTCTGTTCATCACCACCCCCTTTTCTGAATCATTTTTGTCCACCATAAGCGTGGAAGGGTATACTCAGATGTGAGTCCCTAGCTCATTGCACCATCAGGATTCAAGCAAGCCGGGCCGAAGACGGCTGAAATGCCAGAAACCGGTCCCCGGTAGCTTGTTTCCTTCCCAGTATAAGAATTGGCTTGGTAGTTTGGTCTGCCCTGTTCCAATGATGCACTGGGCCAGGGTCAGACTAATTTGAATATAGCCAAGTTCTGAGCTGGGATGGTGCAGAGAGCTGAAAAACGGTGATGGATCAAGCCCTGATCTTTGGACTGGGTAAGAGTGGTCTGCTTAATTCAGACACTCTGTTCATCACCACCCCCTTTTCTGAATCATTTTTGTCCACCATAAGCGTGGAAGGGTATACTCAGATGTGAGTCCCTAGCTCATTGCACCATCAGGATTCAAGCAAGCCGGGCCGAAGACGGCTGAAATGCCAGAAACCGGTCCCCGGTAGCTTGTTTCCTTCCCAGTATAAGAATTGGCTTGGTAGTTTGGTCTGCCCTGTTCCCATGATGCACTGGGCCAGGGTCAGACTAATTTGCATATAGCCAAGTTCTGAGCTGGGATGGTGCAGTGAGCTGAAAAACGGTGATGGATCAAGCCCTGATCTTTGGACTGGGTAAGAGTAGTCTGCTTAATTCAGACACTCTGTTCATCACCACCCCCTTTTCTGAATCATTTTTGTCCACCATAAGCGTGGAAGGGTATACTCAGATGTGAGTCCCTAGCTCATTGCACCATCAGGATTCAAGCAAGCCGGGCCGAAGACGGCTGAAATGCCAGAAACCGGTCCCCGGTAGCTTGTTTCCTTCCCAGTATAAGAATTGGCTTGGTAGTTTGGTCTGCCCTGTTCCCATGATGCACTGGGCCAGGGTCAGACTAATTTGCATATAGCCAAGTTCTGAGCTGGGATGGTGCAGTGAGCTGAAAAACGGTGATGGATCAAGCCCTGATCTTTGGACTGGGTAAGAGTGGTCTGCTTAATTCAGACACTCTGTTCATCACCACCCCCTTTTCTGAATCATTTTTGTCCACCATAAGCGTGGAAGGGTATACTCAGATGTGAGTCCCTAGCTCATTGCACCATCAGGATTCAAGCAAGCCGGGCCGAAGACGGCTGAAATGCCAGAAACCGGTCCCCGGTAGCTTGTTTCCTTTCCAGTACAAGAATTGGCTTGGTAGTTTGGTCTGCCCTGTTCCCATGATGCACTGGGCCAGGGTCAGACTAATTTGCATATAGCCAAGTTCTGAGCTGGGATGGTGCAGTGAGCTGAAAAACGGTGATGGATCAAGCCCTGATCTTTGGACTGGGTAAGAGTGGTCTGCTTAATTCAGACACTCTGTTCATCACCACCCCCTTTTCTGAATCATTTTTGTCCACCATAAGCGTGGAAGGGTATACTCAGATGTGAGTCCCTAGCTCATTGCACCATCAGGATTCAAGCAAGCCGGGCCGAAGACGGCTGAAATGCCAGAAACCGGTCCCCGGTAGCTTGTTTCCTTCCCAGTATAAGAATTGGCTTGGTAGTTTGGTCTGCCCTGTTCCCATGATGCACTGGGCCAGGGTCAGACTAATTTGCATATAGCCAAGTTCTGAGCTGGGATGGTGCAGTGAGCTGAAAAACGGTGATGGATCAAGCCCTGATCTTTGGACTGGGTAAGAGTGGTCTGCTTAATTCAGACACTCTGTTTATCACCACCCCCTTTTCTGAATCATTTTTGTCCACCATAAGCGTGGAAGGGTATACTCAGATGTGAATCCCTAGCTCATTGCACCATCAGGATTCAAGCAAGCCGGGCCGAAGACGGCTGAAATGCCAGAAACCGGTCCCCTGTAGCTTGTTTCCTTCCCAGTATAAGAATTGGCTTGGTAGTTTGGTCTGCCCTGTTCCCATGATGCACTGGGCCAGGGTCAGACTAATTTGCATATAGCCAAGTTCTGAGCTGGGATGGTGCAGTGAGCTGAAAAACTGTGATGGATCAAGCCTGATCTTTGACTGGGTAAGAGTGGTCTGCTTAATTCAGAGACTTTGTTCATCATCACCCCCTTTTCTGAATCATTTTTGTCCACCATAAGCGTGGAAGGGTATACTCAGATGTGAGTCCCTAGCTCATTGCACCATCAGGATTCAAGCAAGCCGGGCCGAAGACGGCTGAAATGCCAGAAACCGGTCCCCGGTAGCTTGTTTCCTTTCCAGTACAAGAATTGGCTTGGTAGTTAGGTCTGCCCTGTTCCCATGATGCACTGGGCCAGGGTCAGACTAATTTGCATATAGCCAAGTTCTGAGCTGGGATGGTGCAGTGAGCTGAAAAACGGTGATGGATCAAGCCCTGATCTTTGGACTGGGTAAGAGTGGTCTGCTTAATTCAGACACTCTGTTCATCACCACCCCCTTTTCTGAATCATTTTTGTCCACCATAAGCGTGGAAGGGTATACTCAGATGTGAGTCCCTAGCTCATTGCACCATCAGGATTCAAGCAAGCCGGGCCGAAGACGGCTGAAATGCCAGAAACCGGTCCCCGGTAGCTTGTTTCCTTCCCAGTATAAGAATTGGCTTGGTAGTTTGGTCTGCCCTGTTCCCATGATGCACTGGGCCAGGGTCAGACTAATTTGCATATAGCCAAGTTCTGAGCTGGGATGGTGCAGTGAGCTGAAAAACGGTGATGGATCAAGCCCTGATCTTTGGACTGGGTAAGAGTGGTCTGCTTAATTCAGACACTCTGTTCATCACCACCCCCTTTTCTGAATCATTTTTGTCCACCATAAGCGTGGAAGGGTATACTCAGATGTGAGTCCCTAGCTCATTGCACCATCAGGATTCAAGCAAGCCGGGCCGAAGACGGCTGAAATGCCAGAAACCGGTCCCCGGTAGCTTGTTTCCTTCCCAGTATAAGAATTGGCTTGGTAGTTTGGTCTGCCCTGTTCCCATGATGCACTGGGCCAGGGTCAGACTAATTTGAATATAGCCAAGTTCTGAGCTGGGATGGTGCAGAGAGCTGAAAAACGGTGATGGATCAAGCCCTGATCTTTGGACTGGGTAAGAGTGGTCTGCTTAATTCAGACACTCTGTTCATCACCACCCCCTTTTCTGAATCATTTTTGTCCACCATAAGCGTGGAAGGGTATACTCAGATGTGAGTCCCTAGCTCATTGCACCATCAGGATTCAAGCAAGCCGGGCCGAAGACGGCTGAAATGCCAGAAACCGGTCCCCGGTAGCTTGTTTCCTTCCCAGTATAAGAATTGGCTTGGTAGTTTGGTCTGCCCTGTTCCCATGATACACTGGGCCAGGGTCAGACTAATTTGCATATAGCCAAGTTCTGAGCTGGGATGGTGCAGTGAGCTGAAAAACGGTGATGGATCAAGCCCTGATCTTTGGACTGGGTAAGAGTAGTCTGCTTAATTCAGACACTCTGTTCATCACCACCCCCTTTTCTGAATCATTTTTGTCCACCATAAGCGTGGAAGGGTATACTCAGATGTGAGTCCCTAGCTCATTGCACCATCAGGATTCAAGCAAGCCGGGCCGAAGACGGCTGAAATGCCAGAAACCGGTCCCCGGTAGCTTGTTTCCTTCCCAGTATAAGAATTGGCTTGGTAGTTTGGTCTGCCCTGTTCCCATGATGCACTGGGCCAGGGTCAGACTAATTTGCATATAGCCAAGTTCTGAGCTGGGATGGTGCAGTGAGCTGAAAAACGGTGATGGATCAAGCCCTGATCTTTGGACTGGGTAAGAGTGGTCTGCTTAATTCAGACACTCTGTTCATCACCACCCCCTTTTCTGAATCATTTTTGTCCACCATAAGCGTGGAAGGGTATACTCAGATGTGAGTCCCTAGCTCATTGCACCATCAGGATTCAAGCAAGCCGGGCCGAAGACGGCTGAAATGCCAGAAACCGGTCCCCGGTAGCTTGTTTCCTTTCCAGTACAAGAATTGGCTTGGTAGTTTGGTCTGCCCTGTTCCCATGATGCACTGGGCCAGGGTCAGACTAATTTGCATATAGCCAAGTTCTGAGCTGGGATGGTGCAGTGAGCTGAAAAACGGTGATGGATCAAGCCCTGATCTTTGGACTGGGTAAGAGTGGTCTGCTTAATTCAGACACTCTGTTCATCACCACCCCCTTTTCTGAATCATTTTTGTCCACCATAAGCGTGGAAGGGTATACTCAGATGTGAGTCCCTAGCTCATTGCACCATCAGGATTCAAGCAAGCCGGGCCGAAGACGGCTGAAATGCCAGAAACCGGTCCCCGGTAGCTTGTTTCCTTCCCAGTATAAGAATTGGCTTGGTAGTTTGGTCTGCCCTGTTCCCATGATGCACTGGGCCAGGGTCAGACTAATTTGCATATAGCCAAGTCCTGAGCTGGGATGGTGCAGTGAGCTGAAAAACGGTGATGGATCAAGCCCTGATCTTTGGACTGGGTAAGAGTGGTCTGCTTAATTCAGACACTCTGTTCATCACCACCCCATTTTCTGAATCATTTTTGTCCACCATAAGCGTGGAAGGGTATACTCAGATGTGAGTCCCTAGCTCATTGCACCATCAGGATTCAAGCAAGCCGGGCCGAAGACGGCTGAAATGCCAGAAACCGGTCCCCGGTAGCTTGTTTCCTTCCCAGTATAAGAATTGGCTTGGTAGTTTGGTCTGCCCTGTTCCCATGATGCACTGGGCCAGGGTCAGACTAATTTGCATATAGCCAAGTTCTGAGCTGGGATGGTGCAGTGAGCTGAAAAACGGTGATGGATCAAGCCCTGATCTTTGGACTGGGTAAGAGTGGTCTGCTTAATTCAGACACTCTGTTCATCACCACCCCCTTTTCTGAATCATTTTTGTCCACCATAAGCGTGGAAGGGTATACTCAGATGTGAGTCCCTAGCTCATTGCACCATCAGGATTCAAGCAAGCCGGGCCGAAGACGGCTGAAATGCCAGAAACCGGTCCCCGGTAGCTTGTTTCCTTCCCAGTATAAGAATTGGCTTGGTAGTTTGGTCTGCCCTGTTCCCATGATGCACTGGGCCAGGGTCAGACTAATTTGCATATAGCCAAGTTCTGAGCTGGGATGGTGCAGTGAGCTGAAAAACGGTGATGGATCAAGCCCTGATCTTTGGACTGGGTAAGAGTGGTCTGCTTAATTCAGACACTCTGTTCATCACCACCCCCTTTTCTGAATCATTTTTGTCCACCATAAGCGTGGAAGGGTATACTCAGATGTGAGTCCCTAGCTCATTGCACCATCAGGATTCAAGCAAGCCGGGCCGAAGACGGCTGAAATGCCAGAAACCGGTCCCCGGTAGCTTGTTTCCTTCCCAGTATAAGAATTGGCTTGGTAGTTTGGTCTGCCCTGTTCCCATGATGCACTGGGCCAGGGTCAGACTAATTTGCATATAGCCAAGTTCTGAGCTGGGATGGTGCAGTGAGCTGAAAAACGGTGATGGATCAAGCCCTGATCTTTGGACTGGGTAAGAGTGGTCTGCTTAATTCAGACACTCTGTTCATCACCACCCCCTTTTCTGAATCATTTTTGTCCACCATAAGCGTGGAAGGGTATACTCAGATGTGAGTCCCTAGCTCATTGCACCATCAGGATTCAAGCAAGCCGGGCCGAAGACGGCTGAAATGCCAGAAACCGGTCCCCGGTAGCTTGTTTCCTTCCCAGTATAAGAATTGGCTTGGTAGTTTGGTCTGCCCTGTTCCCATGATGCACTGGGCCAGGGTCAGACTAATTTGCATATAGCCAAGTTCTGAGCTGGGATGGTGCAGTGAGCTGAAAAACTGTGATGGATCAAGCCTGATCTTTGGACTGGGTAAGAGTGGTCTGCTTAATTCAGACACTTTGTTCATCATCACCCCCTTTTCTGAATCATTTTTGTCCACCACAAGCGTGGAAGGGTATACTCAGATGTGAGTCCCTAGCTCATTGCACCATCAGGATTCAAGCAAGCCGGGCCGAAGACGGCTGAAATGCCAGAAACCGGTCCCCGGTAGCTTGTTTCCTTTCCAGTACAAGAATTGGCTTGGTAGTTTGGTCTACCCTGTTCCCATGATGCACTGGGCCAGGGTCAGACTAATTTGCATATAGCCAAGTTCTGAGCTGGGATGGTGCAGTGAGCTGAAAAACGGTGATGGATCAAGCCCTGATCCTTGGACTGGGTAAGAGTGGTCTGCTTAATTCAGACACTCTGTTCATCACCACCCCCTTTTCTGAATCATTTTTGTCCACCATAAGCGTGGAAGGGTATACTCAGATGTGAGTCCCTAGCTCATTGCACCATCAGGATTCAAGCAAGCCGGGCCGAAGACGGCTGAAATGCCAGAAACCGGTCCCCGGTAGCTTGTTTCCTTCCCAGTATAAGAATTGGCTTGGTAGTTTGGTCTGCCCTGTTCCCATGATGCACTGGGCCAGGGTCAGACTAATTTGCATATAGCCAAGTTCTGAGCTGGGATGGTGCAGAGAGCTGAAAAACGGTGATGGATCAAGCCCTGATCTTTGGACTGGGTAAGAGTGGTCTGCTTAATTCAGACACTCTGTTCATCACCACCCCCTTTTCTGAATCATTTTTGTCCACCATAAGCGTGGAAGGGTATACTCAGATGTGAGTCCCTAGCTCATTGCACCATCAGGATTCAAGCAAGCCGGGCCGAAGACGGCTGAAATGCCAGAAACCGGTCCCCGGTAGCTTGTTTCCTTCCCAGTATAAGAATTGGCTTGGTAGTTTGGTCTGCCCTGTTCCCATGATGCACTGGGCCAGGGTCAGACTAATTTGCATATAGCCAAGTTCTGAGCTGGGATGGTGCAGTGAGCTGAAAAACGGTGATGGATCAAGCCCTGATCTTTGGACTGGGTAAGAGTGGTCTGCTTAATTCAGACACTCTGTTCATCACCACCCCCTTTTCTGAATCATTTTTGTCCACCATAAGCGTGGAAGGGTATACTCAGATGTGAGTCCCTAGCTCATTGCACCATCAGGATTCAAGCAAGCCGGGCCGAAGACGGCTGAAATGCCAGAAACCGGTCCCCGGTAGCTTGTTTCCTTCCCAGTATAAGAATTGGCTTGGTAGTTTGGTCTGCCCTGTTCCCATGATGCACTGGGCCAGGGTCAGACTAATTTGAATATAGCCAAGTTCTGAGCTGGGATGGTGCAGAGAGCTGAAAAACGGTGATGGATCAAGCCCTGATCTTTGGACTGGGTAAGAGTGGTCTGCTTAATTCAGACACTCTGTTCATCACCACCCCCTTTTCTGAATCATTTTTGTCCACCATAAGCGTGGAAGGGTATACTCAGATGTGAGTCCCTAGCTCATTGCACCATCAGGATTCAAGCAAGCCGGGCCGAAGACGGCTGAAATGCCAGAAACCGGTCCCCGGTAGCTTGTTTCCTTCCCAGTATAAGAATTGGCTTGGTAGTTTGGTCTGCCCTGTTCCCATGATGCACTGGGCCAGGGTCAGACTAATTTGCATATAGCCAAGTTCTGAGCTGGGATGGTGCAGTGAGCTGAAAAACGGTGATGGATCAAGCCCTGATCTTTGGACTGGGTAAGAGTAGTCTGCTTAATTCAGACACTCTGTTCATCACCACCCCCTTTTCTGAATCATTTTTGTCCACCATAAGCGTGGAAGGGTATACTCAGATGTGAGTCCCTAGCTCATTGCACCATCAGGATTCAAGCAAGCCGGGCCGAAGACGGCTGAAATGCCAGAAACCGGTCCCCGGTAGCTTGTTTCCTTCCCAGTATAAGAATTGGCTTGGTAGTTTGGTCTGCCCTGTTCCCATGATGCACTGGGCCAGGGTCAGACTAATTTGCATATAGCCAAGTTCTGAGCTGGGATGGTGCAGTGAGCTGAAAAACGGTGATGGATCAAGCCCTGATCTTTGGACTGGGTAAGAGTGGTCTGCTTAATTCAGACACTCTGTTCATCACCACCCCCTTTTCTGAATCATTTTTGTCCACCATAAGCGTGGAAGGGTATACTCAGATGTGAGTCCCTAGCTCATTGCACCATCAGGATTCAAGCAAGCCGGGCCGAAGACGGCTGAAATGCCAGAAACCGGTCCCCGGTAGCTTGTTTCCTTTCCAGTACAAGAATTGGCTTGGTAGTTTGGTCTGCCCTGTTCCCATGATGCACTGGGCCAGGGTCAGACTAATTTGCATATAGCCAAGTTCTGAGCTGGGATGGTGCAGTGAGCTGAAAAACGGTGATGGATCAAGCCCTGATCTTTGGACTGGGTAAGAGTGGTCTGCTTAATTCAGACACTCTGTTCATCACCACCTCCTTTTCTGAATCATTTTTGTCCACCATAAGCGTGGAAGGGTATACTCAGATGTGAGTCCCTAGCTCATTGCACCATCAGGATTCAAGCAAGCCGGGCCGAAGACGGCTGAAATGCCAGAAACCGGTCCCCGGTAGCTTGTTTCCTTCCCAGTATAAGAATTGGCTTGGTAGTTTGGTCTGCCCTGTTCCCATGATGCACTGGGCCAGGGTCAGACTAATTTGCATATAGCCAAGTTCTGAGCTGGGATGGTGCAGTGAGCTGAAAAACGGTGATGGATCAAGCCCTGATCTTTGGACTGGGTAAGAGTGGTCTGCTTAATTCAGACACTCTGTTCATCACCACCCCCTTTTCTGAATCATTTTTGTCCACCATAAGCGTGGAAGGGTATACTCAGATGTGAATCCCTAGCTCATTGCACCATCAGGATTCAAGCAAGCCGGGCCGAAGACGGCTGAAATGCCAGAAACCGGTCCCCTGTAGCTTGTTTCCTTCCCAGTATAAGAATTGGCTTGGTAGTTTGGTCTGCCCTGTTCCCATGATGCACTGGGCCAGGGTCAGACTAATTTGCATATAGCCAAGTTCTGAGCTGGGATGGTGCAGTGAGCTGAAAAACTGTGATGGATCAAGCCTGATCTTTGACTGGGTAAGAGTGGTCTGCTTAATTCAGACACTTTGTTCATCATCACCCCCTTTTCTGAATCATTTTTGTCCACCATAAGCGTGGAAGGGTATACTCAGATGTGAGTCCCTAGCTCATTGCACCATCAGGATTCAAGCAAGCCGGGCCGAAGACGGCTGAAATGCCAGAAACCGGTCCCCGGTAGCTTGTTTCCTTTCCAGTACAAGAATTGGCTTGGTAGTTAGGTCTGCCCTGTTCCCATGATGCACTGGGCCAGGGTCAGACTAATTTGCATATAGCCAAGTTCTGAGCTGGGATGGTGCAGTGAGCTGAAAAACGGTGATGGATCAAGCCCTGATCTTTGGACTGGGTAAGAGTGGTCTGCTTAATTCAGACACTCTGTTCATCACCACCCCCTTTTCTGAATCATTTTTGTCCACCATAAGCGTGGAAGGGTATACTCAGATGTGAGTCCCTAGCTCATTGCACCATCAGGATTCAAGCAAGCCGGGCCGAAGACGGCTGAAATGCCAGAAACCGGTCCCCGGTAGCTTGTTTCCTTCCCAGTATAAGAATTGGCTTGGTAGTTTGGTCTGCCCTGTTCCCATGATGCACTGGGCCAGGGTCAGACTAATTTGCATATAGCCAAGTTCTGAGCTGGGATGGTGCAGTGAGCTGAAAAACGGTGATGGATCAAGCCCTGATCTTTGGACTGGGTAAGAGTGGTCTGCTTAATTCAGACACTCTGTTCATCACCACCCCCTTTTCTGAATCATTTTTGTCCACCATAAGCGTGGAAGGGTATACTCAGATGTGAGTCCCTAGCTCATTGCACCATCAGGATTCAAGCAAGCCGGGCCGAAGACGGCTGAAATGCCAGAAACCGGTCCCCGGTAGCTTGTTTCCTTCCCAGTATAAGAATTGGCTTGGTAGTTTGGTCTGCCCTGTTCCCATGATGCACTGGGCCAGGGTCAGACTAATTTGAATATAGCCAAGTTCTGAGCTGGGATGGTGCAGAGAGCTGAAAAACGGTGATGGATCAAGCCCTGATCTTTGGACTGGGTAAGAGTGGTCTGCTTAATTCAGACACTCTGTTCATCACCACCCCCTTTTCTGAATCATTTTTGTCCACCATAAGCGTGGAAGGGTATACTCAGATGTGAGTCCCTAGCTCATTGCACCATCAGGATTCAAGCAAGCCGGGCCGAAGACGGCTGAAATGCCAGAAACCGGTCCCCGGTAGCTTGTTTCCTTCCCAGTATAAGAATTGGCTTGGTAGTTTGGTCTGCCCTGTTCCCATGATGCACTGGGCCAGGGTCAGACTAATTTGCATATAGCCAAGTTCTGAGCTGGGATGGTGCAGTGAGCTGAAAAACGGTGATGGATCAAGCCCTGATCTTTGGACTGGGTAAGAGTAGTCTGCTTAATTCAGACACTCTGTTCATCACCACCCCCTTTTCTGAATCATTTTTGTCCACCATAAGCGTGGAAGGGTATACTCAGATGTGAGTCCCTAGCTCATTGCACCATCAGGATTCAAGCAAGCCGGGCCGAAGACGGCTGAAATGCCAGAAACCGGTCCCCGGTAGCTTGTTTCCTTCCCAGTATAAGAATTGGCTTGGTAGTTTGGTCTGCCCTGTTCCCATGATGCACTGGGCCAGGGTCAGACTAATTTGCATATAGCCAAGTTCTGAGCTGGGATGGTGCAGTGAGCTGAAAAACGGTGATGGATCAAGCCCTGATCTTTGGACTGGGTAAGAGTGGTCTGCTTAATTCAGACACTCTGTTCATCACCACCCCCTTTTCTGAATCATTTTTGTCCACCATAAGCGTGGAAGGGTATACTCAGATGTGAGTCCCTAGCTCATTGCACCATCAGGATTCAAGCAAGCCGGGCCGAAGACGGCTGAAATGCCAGAAACCGGTCCCCGGTAGCTTGTTTCCTTCCCAGTATAAGAATTGGCTTGGTAGTTTGGTCTGCCCTGTTCCCATGATGCACTGGGCCAGGGTCAGACTAATTTGAATATAGCCAAGTTCTGAGCTGGGATGGTGCAGAGAGCTGAAAAACGGTGATGGATCAAGCCCTGATCTTTGGACTGGGTAAGAGTGGTCTGCTTAATTCAGACACTCTGTTCATCACCACCCCCTTTTCTGAATCATTTTTGTCCACCATAAGCGTGGAAGGGTATACTCAGATGTGAGTCCCTAGCTCATTGCACCATCAGGATTCAAGCAAGCCGGGCCGAAGACGGCTGAAATGCCAGAAACCGGTCCCCGGTAGCTTGTTTCCTTCCCAGTATAAGAATTGGCTTGGTAGTTTGGTCTGCCCTGTTCCCATGATGCACTGGGCCAGGGTCAGACTAATTTGCATATAGCCAAGTTCTGAGCTGGGATGGTGCAGTGAGCTGAAAAACGGTGATGGATCAAGCCCTGATCTTTGGACTGGGTAAGAGTAGTCTGCTTAATTCAGACACTCTGTTCATCACCACCCCCTTTTCTGAATCATTTTTGTCCACCATAAGCGTGGAAGGGTATACTCAGATGTGAGTCCCTAGCTCATTGCACCATCAGGATTCAAGCAAGCCGGGCCGAAGACGGCTGAAATGCCAGAAACCGGTCCCCGGTAGCTTGTTTCCTTCCTAGTATAAGAATTGGCTTGGTAGTTTGGTCTGCCCTGTTCCCAT
Organism: Lissotriton vulgaris; assembly: GCF_964263255.1. Taxonomy (NCBI): domain Eukaryota; kingdom Metazoa; phylum Chordata; class Amphibia; order Caudata; family Salamandridae; genus Lissotriton; species Lissotriton vulgaris. The sequence goes on along the minus strand of NW_028250934.1, from coordinate 30,618 downwards.
GATGCACTGGGCCAGGGTCAGACTAATTTGCATATAGCCAAGTTCTGAGCTGGGATGGTGCAGTGAGCTGAAAAACGGTGATGGATCAAGCCCTGATCTTTGGACTGGGTAAGAGTGGTCTGCTTAATTCAGACACTCTGTTCATCACCACCCCCTTTTCTGAATCATTTTTGTCCACCATAAGCGTGGAAGGGTATACTCAGATGTGAGTCCCTAGCTCATTGCACCATCAGGATTCAAGCAAGCCGGGCCGAAGACGGCTGAAATGCCAGAAACCGGTCCCCGGTAGCTTGTTTCCTTTCCAGTACAAGAATTGGCTTGGTAGTTTGGTCTGCCCTGTTCCCATGATGCACTGGGCCAGGGTCAGACTAATTTGCATATAGCCAAGTTCTGAGCTGGGATGGTGCAGTGAGCTGAAAAACGGTGATGGATCAAGCCCTGATCTTTGGACTGGGTAAGAGTGGTCTGCTTAATTCAGACACTCTGTTCATCACCACCCCCTTTACTGAATCTTTTTTGTCCACCATAAGCGTGGAAGGGTATACTCAGATGTGAGTCCCTAGCTCATTGCACCATCAGGATTCAAGCAAGCCGGGCCGAAGACGGCTGAAATGCCAGAAACCGGTCCCCGGTAGCTTGTTTCCTTCCCAGTATAAGAATTGGCTTGGTAGTTTGGTCTGCCCTGTTCCCATGATGCACTGGGCCAGGGTCAGACTAATTTGCATATAGCCAAGTCCTGAGCTGGGATGGTGCAGTGAGCTGAAAAACGGTGATGGATCAAGCCCTGATCTTTGGACTGGGTAAGAGTGGTCTGCTTAATTCAGACACTCTGTTCATCACCACCCCCTTTTCTGAATCATTTTTGTCCACCATAAGCGTGGAAGGGTATACTCAGATGTGAGTCCCTAGCTCATTGCACCATCAGGATTCAAGCAAGCCGGGCCGAAGACGGCTGAAATGCCAGAAACCGGTCCCCGGTAGCTTGTTTCCTTCCCAGTATAAGAATTGGCTTGGTAGTTTGGTCTGCCCTGTTCCCATGATGCACTGGGCCAGGGTCAGACTAATTTGCATATAGCCAAGTTCTGAGCTGGGATGGTGCAGTGAGCTGAAAAACGGTGATGGATCAAGCCCTGATCTTTGGACTGGGTAAGAGTGGTCTGCTTAATTCAGACACTCTGTTCATCACCACCCCCTTTTCTGAATCATTTTTGTCCACCATAAGCGTGGAAGGGTATACTCAGATGTGAGTCCCTAGCTCATTGCACCATCAGGATTCAAGCAAGCCGGGCCGAAGACGGCTGAAATGCCAGAAACCGGTCCCCGGTAGCTTGTTTCCTTCCCAGTATAAGAATTGGCTTGGTAGTTTGGTCTGCCCTGTTCCCATGATGCACTGGGCCAGGGTCAGACTAATTTGCATATAGCCAAGTTCTGAGCTGGGATGGTGCAGTGAGCTGAAAAACGGTGATGGATCAAGCCCTGATCTTTGGACTGGGTAAGAGTGGTCTGCTTAATTCAGACACTCTGTTCATCACCACCCCCTTTTCTGAATCATTTTTGTCCACCATAAGCGTGGAAGGGTATACTCAGATGTGAGTCCCTAGCTCATTGCACCATCAGGATTCAAGCAAGCCGGGCCGAAGACGGCTGAAATGCCAGAAACCGGTCCCCGGTAGCTTGTTTCCTTCCCAGTATAAGAATTGGCTTGGTAGTTTGGTCTGCCCTGTTCCCATGATGCACTGGGCCAGGGTCAGACTAATTTGCATATAGCCAAGTTCTGAGCTGGGATGGTGCAGTGAGCTGAAAAACTGTGATGGATCAAGCCTGATCTTTGGACTGGGTAAGAGTGGTCTGCTTAATTCAGACACTTTGTTCATCATCACCCCCTTTTCTGAATCATTTTTGTCCACCACAAGCGTGGAAGGGTATACTCAGATGTGAGTCCCTAGCTCATTGCACCATCAGGATTCAAGCAAGCCGGGCCGAAGACGGCTGAAATGCCAGAAACCGGTCCCCGGTAGCTTGTTTCCTTTCCAGTACAAGAATTGGCTTGGTAGTTTGGTCTACCCTGTTCCCATGATGCACTGGGCCAGGGTCAGACTAATTTGCATATAGCCAAGTTCTGAGCTGGGATGGTGCAGTGAGCTGAAAAACGGTGATGGATCAAGCCCTGATCCTTGGACTGGGTAAGAGTGGTCTGCTTAATTCAGACACTCTGTTCATCACCACCCCCTTTTCTGAATCATTTTTGTCCACCATAAGCGTGGAAGGGTATACTCAGATGTGAGTCCCTAGCTCATTGCACCATCAGGATTCAAGCAAGCCGGGCCGAAGACGGCTGAAATGCCAGAAACCGGTCCCCGGTAGCTTGTTTCCTTCCCAGTATAAGAATTGGCTTGGTAGTTTGGTCTGCCCTGTTCCCATGATGCACTGGGCCAGGGTCAGACTAATTTGCATATAGCCAAGTTCTGAGCTGGGATGGTGCAGAGAGCTGAAAAACGGTGATGGATCAAGCCCTGATCTTTGGACTGGGTAAGAGTGGTCTGCTTAATTCAGACACTCTGTTCATCACCACCCCCTTTTCTGAATCATTTTTGTCCACCATAAGCGTGGAAGGGTATACTCAGATGTGAGTCCCTAGCTCATTGCACCATCAGGATTCAAGCAAGCCGGGCCGAAGACGGCTGAAATGCCAGAAACCGGTCCCCGGTAGCTTGTTTCCTTCCCAGTATAAGAATTGGCTTGGTAGTTTGGTCTGCCCTGTTCCCATGATGCACTGGGCCAGGGTCAGACTAATTTGCATATAGCCAAGTTCTGAGCTGGGATGGTGCAGTGAGCTGAAAAACGGTGATGGATCAAGCCCTGATCTTTGGACTGGGTAAGAGTGGTCTGCTTAATTCAGACACTCTGTTCATCACCACCCCCTTTTCTGAATCATTTTTGTCCACCATAAGCGTGGAAGGGTATACTCAGATGTGAGTCCCTAGCTCATTGCACCATCAGGATTCAAGCAAGCCGGGCCGAAGACGGCTGAAATGCCAGAAACCGGTCCCCGGTAGCTTGTTTCCTTCCCAGTATAAGAATTGGCTTGGTAGTTTGGTCTGCCCTGTTCCCATGATGCACTGGGCCAGGGTCAGACTAATTTGCATATAGCCAAGTTCTGAGCTGGGATGGTGCAGTGAGCTGAAAAACGGTGATGGATCAAGCCCTGATCTTTGGACTGGGTAAGAGTGGTCTGCTTAATTCAGACACTCTGTTCATCACCACCCCCTTTTCTGAATCATTTTTGTCCACCATAAGCGTGGAAGGGTATACTCAGATGTGAGTCCCTAGCTCATTGCACCATCAGGATTCAAGCAAGCCGGGCCGAAGACGGCTGAAATGCCAGAAACCGGTCCCCGGTAGCTTGTTTCCTTCCCAGTATAAGAATTGGCTTGGTAGTTTGGTCTGCCCTGTTCCCATGATGCACTGGGCCAGGGTCAGACTAATTTGCATATAGCCAAGTCCTGAGCTGGGATGGTGCAGTGAGCTGAAAAACGGTGATGGATCAAGCCCTGATCTTTGGACTGGGTAAGAGTGGTCTGCTTAATTCAGACACTCTGTTCATCACCACCCCCTTTTCTGAATCATTTTTGTCCACCATAAGCGTGGAAGGGTATACTCAGATGTGAGTCCCTAGCTCATTGCACCATCAGGATTCAAGCAAGCCGGGCCGAAGACGGCTGAAATGCCAGAAACCGGTCCCCGGTAGCTTGTTTCCTTCCCAGTATAAGAATTGGCTTGGTAGTTTGGTCTGCCCTGTTCCCATGATGCACTGGGCCAGGGTCAGACTAATTTGCATATAGCCAAGTTCTGAGCTGGGATGGTGCAGTGAGCTGAAAAACGGTGATGGATCAAGCCCTGATCTTTGGACTGGGTAAGAGTGGTCTGCTTAATTCAGACACTCTGTTCATCACCACCCCCTTTCCTGAATCATTTTTGTCCACCATAAGCGTGGAAGGGTATACTCAGATGTGAGTCCCTAGCTCATTGCACCATCAGGATTCAAGCAAGCCGGGCCGAAGACGGCTGAAATGCCAGAAACCGGTCCCCGGTAGCTTGTTTCCTTCCCAGTATAAGAATTGGCTTGGTAGTTTGGTCTGCCCTGTTCCCATGATGCACTGGGCCAGGGTCAGACTAATTTGCATATAGCCAAGTTCTGAGCTGGGATGGTGCAGTGAGCTGAAAAACGGTGATGGATCAAGCCCTGATCTTTGGACTGGGTAAGAGTGGTCTGCTTAATTCAGACACTCTGTTCATCACCACCCCCTTTTCTGAATCATTTTTGTCCACCATAAGCGTGGAAGGGTATACTCAGATGTGAGTCCCTAGCTCATTGCACCATCAGGATTCAAGCAAGCCGGGCCGAAGACGGCTGAAATGCCAGAAACCGGTCCCCGGTAGCTTGTTTCCTTCCCAGTATAAGAATTGGCTTGGTAGTTTGGTCTGCCCTGTTCCCATGATGCACTGGGCCAGGGTCAGACTAATTTGCATATAGCCAAGTTCTGAGCTGGGATGGTGCAGTGAGCTGAAAAACGGTGATGGATCAAGTCCTGATCTTTGGACTGGGTAAGAGTGGTCTGCTTAATTCAGACACTCTGTTCATCACCACCCCCTTTTCTGAATCATTTTTGTCCACCATAAGCGTGGAAGGGTATACTCAGATGTGAGTCCCTAGCTCATTGCACCATCAGGATTCAAGCAAGCCGGGCCGAAGACGGCTGAAATGCCAGAAACCGGTCCCCGGTAGCTTGTTTCCTTCCCAGTATAAGAATTGGCTTGGTAGTTTGGTCTGCCCTGTTCCCATGATGCACTGGGCCAGGGTCAGACTAATTTGCATATAGCCAAGTTCTGAGCTGGGATGGTGCAGTGAGCTGAAAAACGGTGATGGATCAAGCCCTGATCTTGGGACTGGGTAAGAGTGGTCTGCTTAATTCAGACACTCTGTTCATCACCACCCCCTTTTCTGAATCATTTTTGTCCACCATAAGCGTGGAAGGGTATACTCAGATGTGAGTCCCTAGCTCATTGCACCATCAGGATTCAAGCAAGCCGGGCCGAAGACGGCTGAAATGCCAGAAACCGGTCCCCGGTAGCTTGTTTCCTTCCCAGTATAAGAATTGGTTTGGTAGTTTGGTCTGCCCTGTTCCCATGATGCACTGGACCAGGGTCAGACTAATTTGCATATAGCCAAGTCCTGAGCTGGGATGGTGCAGTGAGCTGAAAAACGGTGATGGATCAAGCCCTGATCTTTGGACTGGGTAAGAGTGGTCTTCTTAATTCAGACACTCTGTTCATCACCACCCCCTTTTCTGAATCATTTTTGTCCACCATAAGCGTGGAAGGGTATACTCAGATGTGAGTCCCTAGCTCATTGCACCATCAGGATTCAAGCAAGCCGGGCCGAAGACGGCTGAAATGCCAGAAACCGGTCCCCGGTAGCTTGTTTCCTTCCCAGTATAAGAATTGGCTTGGTAGTTTGGTCTGCCCTGTTCCCATGATGCACTGGGCCAGGGTCAGACTAATTTGCATATAGCCAAGTTCTGAGCTGGGATGGTGCAGTGAGCTGAAAAACGGTGATGGATCAAGCCCTGATCTTTGGACTGGGTAAGAGTGGTCTGCTTAATTCAGACACTCTGTTCATCACCACCCCCTTTTCTGAATCATTTTTGTCCACCATAAGCGTGGAAGGGTATACTCAGATGTGAGTCCCTAGCTCATTGCACCATCAGGATTCAAGCAAGCCGGGCCGAAGACGGCTGAAATGCCAGAAACCGGTCCCCGGTAGCTTGTTTCCTTCCCAGTATAAGAATTGGCTTGGTAGTTTGGTCTGCCCTGTTCCCATGATGCACTGGGCCAGGGTCAGACTAATTTGCATATAGCCAAGTTCTGAGCTGGGATGGTGCAGTGAGCTGAAAAACGGTGATGGATCAAGCCCTGATCTTTGGACTGGGTAAGAGTGGTCTGCTTAATTCAGACACTCTGTTCATCACCACCCCCTTTTCTGAATCATTTTTGTCCACCATAAGCGTGGAAGGGTATACTCAGATGTGAATCCCTAGCTCATTGCACCATCAGGATTCAAGCAAGCCGGGCCGAAGACGGCTGAAATGCCAGAAACCGGTCCCCTGTAGCTTGTTTCCTTCCCAGTATAAGAATTGGCTTGGTAGTTTGGTCTGCCCTGTTCCCATGATGCACTGGGCCAGGGTCAGACTAATTTGCATATAGCCAAGTTCTGAGCTGGGATGGTGCAGTGAGCTGAAAAACTGTGATGGATCAAGCCTGATCTTTGACTGGGTAAGAGTGGTCTGCTTAATTCAGACACTTTGTTCATCATCACCCCCTTTTCTGAATCATTTTTGTCCACCATAAGCGTGGAAGGGTATACTCAGATGTGAGTCCCTAGCTCATTGCACCATCAGGATTCAAGCAAGCCGGGCCGAAGACGGCTGAAATGCCAGAAACCGGTCCCCGGTAGCTTGTTTCCTTTCCAGTACAAGAATTGGCTTGGTAGTTAGGTCTGCCCTGTTCCCATGATGCACTGGGCCAGGGTCAGACTAATTTGCATATAGCCAAGTTCTGAGCTGGGATGGTGCAGTGAGCTGAAAAACGGTGATGGATCAAGCCCTGATCTTTGGACTGGGTAAGAGTGGTCTGCTTAATTCAGACACTCTGTTCATCACCACCCCCTTTTCTGAATCATTTTTGTCCACCATAAGCGTGGAAGGGTATACTCAGATGTGAGTCCCTAGCTCATTGCACCATCAGGATTCAAGCAAGCCGGGCCGAAGACGGCTGAAATGCCAGAAACCGGTCCCCGGTAGCTTGTTTCCTTCCCAGTATAAGAATTGGCTTGGTAGTTTGGTCTGCCCTGTTCCCATGATGCACTGGGCCAGGGTCAGACTAATTTGCATATAGCCAAGTTCTGAGCTGGGATGGTGCAGTGAGCTGAAAAACGGTGATGGATCAAGCCCTGATCTTTGGACTGGGTAAGAGTGGTCTGCTTAATTCAGACACTCTGTTCATCACCACCCCCTTTTCTGAATCATTTTTGTCCACCATAAGCGTGGAAGGGTATACTCAGATGTGAGTCCCTAGCTCATTGCACCATCAGGATTCAAGCAAGCCGGGCCGAAGACGGCTGAAATGCCAGAAACCGGTCCCCGGTAGCTTGTTTCCTTCCCAGTATAAGAATTGGCTTGGTAGTTTGGTCTGCCCTGTTCCCATGATGCACTGGGCCAGGGTCAGACTAATTTGAATATAGCCAAGTTCTGAGCTGGGATGGTGCAGAGAGCTGAAAAACGGTGATGGATCAAGCCCTGATCTTTGGACTGGGTAAGAGTGGTCTGCTTAATTCAGACACTCTGTTCATCACCACCCCCTTTTCTGAATCATTTTTGTCCACCATAAGCGTGGAAGGGTATACTCAGATGTGAGTCCCTAGCTCATTGCACCATCAGGATTCAAGCAAGCCGGGCCGAAGACGGCTGAAATGCCAGAAACCGGTCCCCGGTAGCTTGTTTCCTTCCCAGTATAAGAATTGGCTTGGTAGTTTGGTCTGCCCTGTTCCCATGATGCACTGGGCCAGGGTCAGACTAATTTGCATATAGCCAAGTTCTGAGCTGGGATGGTGCAGTGAGCTGAAAAACGGTGATGGATCAAGCCCTGATCTTTGGACTGGGTAAGAGTAGTCTGCTTAATTCAGACACTCTGTTCATCACCACCCCCTTTTCTGAATCATTTTTGTCCACCATAAGCGTGGAAGGGTATACTCAGATGTGAGTCCCTAGCTCATTGCACCATCAGGATTCAAGCAAGCCGGGCCGAAGACGGCTGAAATGCCAGAAACCGGTCCCCGGTAGCTTGTTTCCTTCCCAGTATAAGAATTGGCTTGGTAGTTTGGTCTGCCCTGTTCCCATGATGCACTGGGCCAGGGTCAGACTAATTTGCATATAGCCAAGTTCTGAGCTGGGATGGTGCAGTGAGCTGAAAAACGGTGATGGATCAAGCCCTGATCTTTGGACTGGGTAAGAGTGGTCTGCTTAATTCAGACACTCTGTTCATCACCACCCCCTTTTCTGAATCATTTTTGTCCACCATAAGCGTGGAAGGGTATACTCAGATGTGAGTCCCTAGCTCATTGCACCATCAGGATTCAAGCAAGCCGGGCCGAAGACGGCTGAAATGCCAGAAACCGGTCCCCGGTAGCTTGTTTCCTTTCCAGTACAAGAATTGGCTTGGTAGTTTGGTCTGCCCTGTTCCCATGATGCACTGGGCCAGGGTCAGACTAATTTGCATATAGCCAAGTTCTGAGCTGGGATGGTGCAGTGAGCTGAAAAACGGTGATGGATCAAGCCCTGATCTTTGGACTGGGTAAGAGTGGTCTGCTTAATTCAGACACTCTGTTCATCACCACCCCCTTTTCTGAATCATTTTTGTCCACCATAAGCGTGGAAGGGTATACTCAGATGTGAGTCCCTAGCTCATTGCACCATCAGGATTCAAGCAAGCCGGGCCGAAGACGGCTGAAATGCCAGAAACCGGTCCCCGGTAGCTTGTTTCCTTCCCAGTATAAGAATTGGCTTGGTAGTTTTGTCTGCCCTGTTCCCATGATGCACTGGGCCAGGGTCAGACTAATTTGCATATAGCCAAGTTCTGAGCTGGGATGGTGCAGTGAGCTGAAAAACGGTGATGGATCAAGCCCTGATCTTTGGACTGGGTAAGAGTGGTCTGCTTAATTCAGACACTCTGTTCATCACCACCCCCTTTTCTGAATCATTTTTGTCCACCATAAGCGTGGAAGGGTATACTCAGATGTGAATCCCTAGCTCATTGCACCATCAGGATTCAAGCAAGCCGGGCCGAAGACGGCTGAAATGCCAGAAACCGGTCCCCTGTAGCTTGTTTCCTTCCCAGTATAAGAATTGGCTTGGTAGTTTGGTCTGCCCTGTTCCCATGATGCACTGGGCCAGGGTCAGACTAATTTGCATATAGCCAAGTTCTGAGCTGGGATGGTGCAGTGAGCTGAAAAACTGTGATGGATCAAGCCTGATCTTTGACTGGGTAAGAGTGGTCTGCTTAATTCAGACACTTTGTTCATCATCACCCCCTTTTCTGAATCATTTTTGTCCACCATAAGCGTGGAAGGGTATACTCAGATGTGAGTCCCTAGCTCATTGCACCATCAGGATTCAAGCAAGCCGGGCCGAAGACGGCTGAAATGCCAGAAACCGGTCCCCGGTAGCTTGTTTCCTTTCCAGTACAAGAATTGGCTTGGTAGTTAGGTCTGCCCTGTTCCCATGATGCACTGGGCCAGGGTCAGACTAATTTGCATATAGCCAAGTTCTGAGCTGGGATGGTGCAGTGAGCTGAAAAACGGTGATGGATCAAGCCCTGATCTTTGGACTGGGTAAGAGTGGTCTGCTTAATTCAGACACTCTGTTCATCACCACCCCCTTTTCTGAATCATTTTTGTCCACCATAAGCGTGGAAGGGTATACTCAGATGTGAGTCCCTAGCTCATTGCACCATCAGGATTCAAGCAAGCCGGGCCGAAGACGGCTGAAATGCCAGAAACCGGTCCCCGGTAGCTTGTTTCCTTCCCAGTATAAGAATTGGCTTGGTAGTTTGGTCTGCCCTGTTCCCATGATGCACTGGGCCAGGGTCAGACTAATTTGCATATAGCCAAGTTCTGAGCTGGGATGGTGCAGTGAGCTGAAAAACGGTGATGGATCAAGCCCTGATCTTTGGACTGGGTAAGAGTGGTCTGCTTAATTCAGACACTCTGTTCATCACCACCCCCTTTTCTGAATCATTTTTGTCCACCATAAGCGTGGAAGGGTATACTCAGATGTGAGTCCCTAGCTCATTGCACCATCAGGATTCAAGCAAGCCGGGCCGAAGACGGCTGAAATGCCAGAAACCGGTCCCCGGTAGCTTGTTTCCTTCCCAGTATAAGAATTGGCTTGGTAGTTTGGTCTGCCCTGTTCCCATGATGCACTGGGCCAGGGTCAGACTAATTTGAATATAGCCAAGTTCTGAGCTGGGATGGTGCAGAGAGCTGAAAAACGGTGATGGATCAAGCCCTGATCTTTGGACTGGGTAAGAGTGGTCTGCTTAATTCAGACACTCTGTTCATCACCACCCCCTTTTCTGAATCATTTTTGTCCACCATAAGCGTGGAAGGGTATACTCAGATGTGAGTCCCTAGCTCATTGCACCATCAGGATTCAAGCAAGCCGGGCCGAAGACGGCTGAAATGCCAGAAACCGGTCCCCGGTAGCTTGTTTCCTTCCCAGTATAAGAATTGGCTTGGTAGTTTGGTCTGCCCTGTTCCCATGATGCACTGGGCCAGGGTCAGACTAATTTGCATATAGCCAAGTTCTGAGCTGGGATGGTGCAGTGAGCTGAAAAACGGTGATGGATCAAGCCCTGATCTTTGGACTGGGTAAGAGTAGTCTGCTTAATTCAGACACTCTGTTCATCACCACCCCCTTTTCTGAATCATTTTTGTCCACCATAAGCGTGGAAGGGTATACTCAGATGTGAGTCCCTAGCTCATTGCACCATCAGGATTCAAGCAAGCCGGGCCGAAGACGGCTGAAATGCCAGAAACCGGTCCCCGGTAGCTTGTTTCCTTCCCAGTATAAGAATTGGCTTGGTAGTTTGGTCTGCCCTGTTCCCATGATGCACTGGGCCAGGGTCAGACTAATTTGCATATAGCCAAGTTCTGAGCTGGGATGGTGCAGTGAGCTGAAAAACGGTGATGGATCAAGCCCTGATCTTTGGACTGGGTAAGAGTGGTCTGCTTAATTCAGACACTCTGTTCATCACCACCCCCTTTTCTGAATCATTTTTGTCCACCATAAGCGTGGAAGGGTATACTCAGATGTGAGTCCCTAGCTCATTGCACCATCAGGATTCAAGCAAGCCGGGCCGAAGACGGCTGAAATGCCAGAAACCGGTCCCCGGTAGCTTGTTTCCTTTCCAGTACAAGAATTGGCTTGGTAGTTTGGTCTGCCCTGTTCCCATGATGCACTGGGCCAGGGTCAGACTAATTTGCATATAGCCAAGTTCTGAGCTGGGATGGTGCAGTGAGCTGAAAAACGGTGATGGATCAAGCCCTGATCTTTGGACTGGGTAAGAGTGGTCTGCTTAATTCAGACACTCTGTTCATCACCACCCCCTTTTCTGAATCATTTTTGTCCACCATAAGCGTGGAAGGGTATACTCAGATGTGAGTCCCTAGCTCATTGCACCATCAGGATTCAAGCAAGCCGGGCCGAAGACGGCTGAAATGCCAGAAACCGGTCCCCGGTAGCTTGTTTCCTTCCCAGTATAAGAATTGGCTTGGTAGTTTGGTCTGCCCTGTTCCCATGATGCACTGGGCCAGGGTCAGACTAATTTGCATATAGCCAAGTCCTGAGCTGGGATGGTGCAGTGAGCTGAAAAACGGTGATGGATCAAGCCCTGATCTTTGGACTGGGTAAGAGTGGTCTGCTTAATTCAGACACTCTGTTCATCACCACCCCCTTTTCTGAATCATTTTTGTCCACCATAAGCGTGGAAGGGTATACTCAGATGTGAGTCCCTAGCTCATTGCACCATCAGGATTCAAGCAAGCCGGGCCGAAGACGGCTGAAATGCCAGAAACCGGTCCCCGGTAGCTTGTTTCCTTCCCAGTATAAGAATTGGCTTGGTAGTTTGGTCTGCCCTGTTCCCATGATGCACTGGGCCAGGGTCAGACTAATTTGCATATAGCCAAGTTCTGAGCTGGGATGGTGCAGTGAGCTGAAAAACGGTGATGGATCAAGCCCTGATCTTTGGACTGGGTAAGAGTGGTCTGCTTAATTCAGACACTCTGTTCATCACCACCCCCTTTTCTGAATCATTTTTGTCCACCATAAGCGTGGAAGGGTATACTCAGATGTGAGTCCCTAGCTCATTGCACCATCAGGATTCAAGCAAGCCGGGCCGAAGACGGCTGAAATGCCAGAAACCGGTCCCCGGTAGCTTGTTTCCTTCCCAGTATAAGAATTGGCTTGGTAGTTTGGTCTGCCCTGTTCCCATGATGCACTGGGCCAGGGTCAGACTAATTTGCATATAGCCAAGTTCTGAGCTGGGATGGTGCAGTGAGCTGAAAAACGGTGATGGATCAAGCCCTGATCTTTGGACTGGGTAAGAGTGGTCTGCTTAATTCAGACACTCTGTTCATCACCACCCCCTTTTCTGAATCATTTTTGTCCACCATAAGCGTGGAAGGGTATACTCAGATGTGAGTCCCTAGCTCATTGCACCATCAGGATTCAAGCAAGCCGGGCCGAAGACGGCTGAAATGCCAGAAACCGGTCCCCGGTAGCTTGTTTCCTTCCCAGTATAAGAATTGGCTTGGTAGTTTGGTCTGCCCTGTTCCCATGATGCACTGGGCCAGGGTCAGACTAATTTGCATATAGCCAAGTTCTGAGCTGGGATGGTGCAGTGAGCTGAAAAACGGTGATGGATCAAGCCCTGATCTTTGGACTGGGTAAGAGTGGTCTGCTTAATTCAGACACTCTGTTCATCACCACCCCCTTTTCTGAATCATTTTTGTCCACCATAAGCGTGGAAGGGTATACTCAGATGTGAGTCCCTAGCTCATTGCACCATCAGGATTCAAGCAAGCCGGGCCGAAGACGGCTGAAATGCCAGAAACCGGTCCCCGGTAGCTTGTTTCCTTCCCAGTATAAGAATTGGCTTGGTAGTTTGGTCTGCCCTGTTCCCATGATGCACTGGGCCAGGGTCAGACTAATTTGCATATAGCCAAGTTCTGAGCTGGGATGGTGCAGTGAGCTGAAAAACTGTGATGGATCAAGCCTGATCTTTGGACTGGGTAAGAGTGGTCTGCTTAATTCAGACACTCTGTTCATCACCACCCCCTTTTCTGAATCATTTTTGTCCACCACAAGCGTGGAAGGGTATACTCAGATGTGAGTCCCTAGCTCATTGCACCATCAGGATTCAAGCAAGCCGGGCCGAAGACGGCTGAAATGCCAGAAACCGGTCCCCGGTAGCTTGTTTCCTTTCCAGTACAAGAATTGGCTTGGTAGTTTGGTCTACCCTGTTCCCATGATGCACTGGGCCAGGGTCAGACTAATTTGCATATAGCCAAGTTCTGAGCTGGGATGGTGCAGTGAGCTGAAAAACGGTGATGGATCAAGCCCTGATCCTTGGACTGGGTAAGAGTGGTCTGCTTAATTCAGACACTCTGTTCATCACCACCCCCTTTTCTGAATCATTTTTGTCCACCATAAGCGTGGAAGGGTATACTCAGATGTGAGTCCCTAGCTCATTGCACCATCAGGATTCAAGCAAGCCGGGCCGAAGACGGCTGAAATGCCAGAAACCGGTCCCCGGTAGCTTGTTTCCTTCCCAGTATAAGAATTGGCTTGGTAGTTTGGTCTGCCCTGTTCCCATGATGCACTGGGCCAGGGTCAGACTAATTTGCATATAGCCAAGTTCTGAGCTGGGATGGTGCAGAGAGCTGAAAAACGGTGATGGATCAAGCCCTGATCTTTGGACTGGGTAAGAGTGGTCTGCTTAATTCAGACACTCTGTTCATCACCACCCCCTTTTCTGAATCATTTTTGTCCACCATAAGCGTGGAAGGGTATACTCAGATGTGAGTCCCTAGCTCATTGCACCATCAGGATTCAAGCAAGCCGGGCCGAAGACGGCTGAAATGCCAGAAACCGGTCCCCGGTAGCTTGTTTCCTTCCCAGTATAAGAATTGGCTTGGTAGTTTGGTCTGCCCTGTTCCCATGATGCACTGGGCCAGGGTCAGACTAATTTGCATATAGCCAAGTTCTGAGCTGGGATGGTGCAGTGAGCTGAAAAACGGTGATGGATCAAGCCCTGATCTTTGGACTGGGTAAGAGTGGTCTGCTTAATTCAGACACTCTGTTCATCACCACCCCCTTTTCTGAATCATTTTTGTCCACCATAAGCGTGGAAGGGTATACTCAGATGTGAGTCCCTAGCTCATTGCACCATCAGGATTCAAGCAAGCCGGGCCGAAGACGGCTGAAATGCCAGAAACCGGTCCCCGGTAGCTTGTTTCCTTCCCAGTATAAGAATTGGCTTGGTAGTTTGGTCTGCCCTGTTCCCATGATGCACTGGGCCAGGGTCAGACTAATTTGCATATAGCCAAGTTCTGAGCTGGGATGGTGCAGTGAGCTGAAAAACGGTGATGGATCAAGCCCTGATCTTTGGACTGGGTAAGAGTGGTCTGCTTAATTCAGACACTCTGTTCATCACCACCCCCTTTTCTGAATCATTTTTGTCCACCATAAGCGTGGAAGGGTATACTCAGATGTGAGTCCCTAGCTCATTGCACCATCAGGATTCAAGCAAGCCGGGCCGAAGACGGCTGAAATGCCAGAAACCGGTCCCCGGTAGCTTGTTTCCTTCCCAGTATAAGAATTGGCTTGGTAGTTTGGTCTGCCCTGTTCCCATGATGCACTGGGCCAGGGTCAGACTAATTTGCATATAGCCAAGTCCTGAGCTGGGATGGTGCAGTGAGCTGAAAAACGGTGATGGATCAAGCCCTGATCTTTGGACTGGGTAAGAGTGGTCTGCTTAATTCAGACACTCTGTTCATCACCAACCCCTTTTCTGAATCATTTTTGTCCACCATAAGCGTGGAAGGGTATACTCAGATGTGAGTCCCTAGCTCATTGCACCATCAGGATTCAAGCAAGCCGGGCCGAAGACGGCTGAAATGCCAGAAACCGGTCCCCGGTAGCTTGTTTCCTTCCCAGTATAAGAATTGGCTTGGTAGTTTGGTCTGCCCTGTTCCCATGATGCACTGGGCCAGGGTCAGACTAATTTGCATATAGCCAAGTTCTGAGCTGGGATGGTGCAGTGAGCTGAAAAACAGTGATGGATCAAGCCCTGATCTTTGGACTGGGTAAGAGTGGTCTGCTTAATTCAGACACTCTGTTCATCACCACCCCCTTTTCTGAATCATTTTTGTCCACCATAAGCGTGGAAGGGTATACTCAGATGTGAGTCCCTAGCTCATTGCACCATCAGGATTCAAGCAAGCCGGGCCGAAGACGGCTGAAATGCCAGAAACCGGTCCCCGGTAGCTTGTTTCCTTCCCAGTATAAGAATTGGCTTGGTAGTTTGGTCTGCCCTGTTCCCATGATGCACTGGGCCAGGGTCAGACTAATTTGCATATAGCCAAGTTCTGAGCTGGGATGGTGCAGTGAGCTGAAAAACGGTGATGGATCAAGCCCTGATCTTTGGACTGGGTAAGAGTGGTCTGCTTAATTCAGACACTCTGTTCATCACCACCCCCTTTTCTGAATCATTTTTGTCCACCATAAGCGTGGAAGGGTATACTCAGATGTGAGTCCCTAGCTCATTGCACCATCAGGATTCAAGCAAGCCGGGCCGAAGACGGCTGAAATGCCAGAAACCGGTCCCCGGTAGCTTGTTTCCTTCCCAGTATAAGAATTGGCTTGGTAGTTTGGTCTGCCCTGTTCCCATGATGCACTGGGCCAGGGTCAGACTAATTTGCATATAGCCAAGTTCTGAGCTGGGATGGTGCAGTGAGCTGAAAAACTGTGATGGATCAAGCCCTGATCTTTGGACTGGGTAAGAGTGGTCTGCTTAATTCAGACACTCTGTTCATCACCACCCCCTTTTCTGAATCATTTTTGTCCACCATAAGCGTGGAAGGGTATACTCAGATGTGAGTCCCTAGCTCATTGCACTATCAGGATTCAAGCAAGCCGGGCCGAAGACGGCTGAAATGCCAGAAACCGGTCCCCGGTAGCTTGTTTCCTTCCCAGTATAACAATTGGCTTGGTAGTTTGGTCTGCCCTGTTCCCATGATGCACTGGGCCAGGGTCAGACTAATTTGCATATAGCCAAGTCCTGAGCTGGGATGGTGCAGTGAGCTGAAAAACGGTGATGGATCAAGTCCTGATCTTTGGACTGGGTAAGAGTGGTCTGCTTAATTCAGACACTCTGTTCATCACCACCCCCTTTTCTGAATCATTTTTGTCCACCATAAGCGTGGAAGGGTATACTCAGATGTGAGTCCCTAGCTCATTGCACCATCAGGATTCAAGCAAGCCGGGCCGAAGACGGCTGAAATGCCAGAAACCGGTCCCCGGTAGCTTGTTTCCTTCCCAGTATAAGAATTGGCTTGGTAGTTTGGTCTGCCCTGTTCCCATGATGCACTGGGCCAGGGTCAGACTAATTTGCATATAGCCAAGTTCTGAGCTGGGATGGTGCAGTGAGCTGAAAAACGGTGATGGATCAAGCCCTGATCTTGGGACTGGGTAAGAGTGGTCTGCTTAATTCAGACACTCTGTTCATCACCACCCCCTTTTCTGAATCATTTTTGTCCACCATAAGCGTGGAAGGGTATACTCAGATGTGAGTCCCTAGCTCATTGCACCATCAGGATTCAAGCAAGCCGGGCCGAAGACGGCTGAAATGCCAGAAACCGGTCCCCGGTAGCTTGTTTCCTTCCCAGTATAAGAATTGGTTTGGTAGTTTGGTCTGCCCTGTTCCCATGATGCACTGGACCAGGGTCAGACTAATTTGCATATAGCCAAGTCCTGAGCTGGGATGGTGCAGTGAGCTGAAAAACGGTGATGGATCAAGCCCTGATCTTTGGACTGGGTAAGAGTGGTCTTCTTAATTCAGACACTCTGTTCATCACCACCCCCTTTTCTGAATCATTTTTGTCCACCATAAGCGTGGAAGGGTATACTCAGATGTGAGTCCCTAGCTCATTGCACCATCAGGATTCAAGCAAGCCGGGCCGAAGACGGCTGAAATGCCAGAAACCGGTCCCCGGTAGCTTGTTTCCTTCCCAGTATAAGAATTGGCTTGGTAGTTTGGTCTGCCCTGTTCCCATGATGCACTGGGCCAGGGTCAGACTAATTTGCATATAGCCAAGTTCTGAGCTGGGATGGTGCAGTGAGCTGAAAAACGGTGATGGATCAAGCCCTGATCTTTGGACTGGGTAAGAGTGGTCTGCTTAATTCAGACACTCTGTTCATCACCACCCCCTTTTCTGAATCATTTTTGTCCACCATAAGCGTGGAAGGGTATACTCAGATGTGAGTCCCTAGCTCATTGCACCATCAGGATTCAAGCAAGCCGGGCCGAAGACGGCTGAAATGCCAGAAACCGGTCCCCGGTAGCTTGTTTCCTTCCCAGTATAAGAATTGGCTTGGTAGTTTGGTCTGCCCTGTTCCCATGATGCACTGGGCCAGGGTCAGACTAATTTGCATATAGCCAAGTTCTGAGCTGGGATGGTGCAGTGAGCTGAAAAACGGTGATGGATCAAGCCCTGATCTTTGGACTGGGTAAGAGTGGTCTGCTTAATTCAGACACTCTGTTCATCACCACCCCCTTTTCTGAATCATTTTTGTCCACCATAAGCGTGGAAGGGTATACTCAGATGTGAGTCCCTAGCTCATTGCACCATCAGGATTCAAGCAAGCCGGGCCGAAGACGGCTGAAATGCCAGAAACCGGTCCCCGGTAGCTTGTTTCCTTCCCAGTATAAGAATTGGCTTGGTAGTTTGGTCTGCCCTGTTCCCATGATGCACTGGGCCAGGGTCAGACTAATTTGCATATAGCCAAGTTCTGAGCTGGGATGGTGCAGTGAGCTGAAAAACGGTGATGGATCAAGCCCTGATCTTTGGACTGGGTAAGAGTGGTCTGCTTAATTCAGACACTCTGTTCATCACCACCCCCTTTTCTGAATCATTTTTGTCCACCATAAGCGTGGAAGGGTATACTCAGATGTGAGTCCCTAGCTCATTGCACCATCAGGATTCAAGCAAGCCGGGCCGAAGACGGCTGAAATGCCAGAAACCGGTCCCCGGTAGCTTGTTTCCTTCCCAGTATAAGAATTGGCTTGGTAGTTTGGTCTGCCCTGTTCCCATGATGCACTGGGCCAGGGTCAGACTAATTTGCATATAGCCAAGTTCTGAGCTGGGATGGTGCAGTGAGCTGAAAAACGGTGATGGATCAAGCCCTGATCTTTGGACTGGGTAAGAGTGGTCTGCTTAATTCAGACACTCTGTTCATCACCACCCCCTTTTCTGAATCATTTTTGTCCACCATAAGCGTGGAAGGGTATACTCAGATGTGAGTCCCTAGCTCATTGCACCATCAGGATTCAAGCAAGCCGGGCCGAAGACGGCTGAAATGCCAGAAACCGGTCCCCGGTAGCTTGTTTCCTTCCCAGTATAAGAATTGGCTTGGTAGTTTGGTCTGCCCTGTTCCCATGATGCACTGGGCCAGGGTCAGACTAATTTGAATATAGCCAAGTTCTGAGCTGGGATGGTGCAGAGAGCTGAAAAACGGTGATGGATCAAGCCCTGATCTTTGGACTGGGTAAGAGTGGTCTGCTTAATTCAGACACTCTGTTCATCACCACCCCCTTTTCTGAATCATTTTTGTCCACCATAAGCGTGGAAGGGTATACTCAGATGTGAGTCCCTAGCTCATTGCACCATCAGGATTCAAGCAAGCCGGGCCGAAGACGGCTGAAATGCCAGAAACCGGTCCCCGGTAGCTTGTTTCCTTCCCAGTATAAGAATTGGCTTGGTAGTTTGGTCTGCCCTGTTCCCATGATGCACTGGGCCAGGGTCAGACTAATTTGCATATAGCCAAGTTCTGAGCTGGGATGGTGCAGTGAGCTGAAAAACGGTGATGGATCAAGCCCTGATCTTTGGACTGGGTAAGAGTAGTCTGCTTAATTCAGACACTCTGTTCATCACCACCCCCTTTTCTGAATCATTTTTGTCCACCATAAGCGTGGAAGGGTATACTCAGATGTGAGTCCCTAGCTCATTGCACCATCAGGATTCAAGCAAGCCGGGCCGAAGACGGCTGAAATGCCAGAAACCGGTCCCCGGTAGCTTGTTTCCTTCCCAGTATAAGAATTGGCTTGGTAGTTTGGTCTGCCCTGTTCCCATGATGCACTGGGCCAGGGTCAGACTAATTTGCATATAGCCAAGTTCTGAGCTGGGATGGTGCAGTGAGCTGAAAAACGGTGATGGATCAAGCCCTGATCTTTGGACTGGGTAAGAGTGGTCTGCTTAATTCAGACACTCTGTTCATCACCACCCCCTTTTCTGAATCATTTTTGTCCACCATAAGCGTGGAAGGGTATACTCAGATGTGAGTCCCTAGCTCATTGCACCATCAGGATTCAAGCAAGCCGGGCCGAAGACGGCTGAAATGCCAGAAACCGGTCCCCGGTAGCTTGTTTCCTTTCCAGTACAAGAATTGGCTTGGTAGTTTGGTCTGCCCTGTTCCCATGATGCACTGGGCCAGGGTCAGACTAATTTGCATATAGCCAAGTTCTGAGCTGGGATGGTGCAGTGAGCTGAAAAACGGTGATGGATCAAGCCCTGATCTTTGGACTGGGTAAGAGTGGTCTGCTTAATTCAGACACTCTGTTCATCACCACCCCCTTTTCTGAATCATTTTTGTCCACCATAAGCGTGGAAGGGTATACTCAGATGTGAGTCCCTAGCTCATTGCACCATCAGGATTCAAGCAAGCCGGGCCGAAGACGGCTGAAATGCCAGAAACCGGTCCCCGGTAGCTTGTTTCCTTCCCAGTATAAGAATTGGCTTGGTAGTTTGGTCTGCCCTGTTCCCATGATGCACTGGGCCAGGGTCAGACTAATTTGCATATAGCCAAGTCCTGAGCTGGGATGGTGCAGTGAGCTGAAAAACGGTGATGGATCAAGCCCTGATCTTTGGACTGGGTAAGAGTGGTCTGCTTAATTCAGACACTCTGTTCATCACCACCCCCTTTTCTGAATCATTTTTGTCCACCATAAGCGTGGAAGGGTATACTCAGATGTGAGTCCCTAGCTCATTGCACCATCAGGATTCAAGCAAGCCGGGCCGAAGACGGCTGAAATGCCAGAAACCGGTCCCCGGTAGCTTGTTTCCTTCCCAGTATAAGAATTGGCTTGGTAGTTTGGTCTGCCCTGTTCCCATGATGCACTGGGCCAGGGTCAGACTAATTTGCATATAGCCAAGTTCTGAGCTGGGATGGTGCAGTGAGCTGAAAAACGGTGATGGATCAAGCCCTGATCTTTGGACTGGGTAAGAGTGGTCTGCTTAATTCAGACACTCTGTTCATCACCACCCCCTTTTCTGAATCATTTTTGTCCACCATAAGCGTGGAAGGGTATACTCAGATGTGAGTCCCTAGCTCATTGCACCATCAGGATTCAAGCAAGCCGGGCCGAAGACGGCTGAAATGCCAGAAACCGGTCCCCGGTAGCTTGTTTCCTTCCCAGTATAAGAATTGGCTTGGTAGTTTGGTCTGCCCTGTTCCCATGATGCACTGGGCCAGGGTCAGACTAATTTGCATATAGCCAAGTTCTGAGCTGGGATGGTGCAGTGAGCTGAAAAACGGTGATGGATCAAGCCCTGATCTTTGGACTGGGTAAGAGTGGTCTGCTTAATTCAGACACTCTGTTCATCACCACCCCCTTTTCTGAATCATTTTTGTCCACCATAAGCGTGGAAGGGTATACTCAGATGTGAGTCCCTAGCTCATTGCACCATCAGGATTCAAGCAAGCCGGGCCGAAGACGGCTGAAATGCCAGAAACCGGTCCCCGGTAGCTTGTTTCCTTCCCAGTATAAGAATTGGCTTGGTAGTTTGGTCTGCCCTGTTCCCATGATGCACTGGGCCAGGGTCAGACTAATTTGCATATAGCCAAGTTCTGAGCTGGGATGGTGCAGTGAGCTGAAAAACTGTGATGGATCAAGCCTGATCTTTGGACTGGGTAAGAGTGGTCTGCTTAATTCAGACACTCTGTTCATCACCACCCCCTTTTCTGAATCATTTTTGTCCACCACAAGCGTGGAAGGGTATACTCAGATGTGAGTCCCTAGCTCATTGCACCATCAGGATTCAAGCAAGCCGGGCCGAAGACGGCTGAAATGCCAGAAACCGGTCCCCGGTAGCTTGTTTCCTTTCCAGTACAAGAATTGGCTTGGTAGTTTGGTCTACCCTGTTCCCATGATGCACTGGGCCAGGGTCAGACTAATTTGCATATAGCCAAGTTCTGAGCTGGGATGGTGCAGTGAGCTGAAAAACGGTGATGGATCAAGCCCTGATCCTTGGACTGGGTAAGAGTGGTCTGCTTAATTCAGACACTCTGTTCATCACCACCCCCTTTTCTGAATCATTTTTGTCCACCATAAGCGTGGAAGGGTATACTCAGATGTGAGTCCCTAGCTCATTGCACCATCAGGATTCAAGCAAGCCGGGCCGAAGACGGCTGAAATGCCAGAAACCGGTCCCCGGTAGCTTGTTTCCTTCCCAGTATAAGAATTGGCTTGGTAGTTTGGTCTGCCCTGTTCCCATGATGCACTGGGCCAGGGTCAGACTAATTTGCATATAGCCAAGTTCTGAGCTGGGATGGTGCAGAGAGCTGAAAAACGGTGATGGATCAAGCCCTGATCTTTGGACTGGGTAAGAGTGGTCTGCTTAATTCAGACACTCTGTTCATCACCACCCCCTTTTCTGAATCATTTTTGTCCACCATAAGCGTGGAAGGGTATACTCAGATGTGAGTCCCTAGCTCATTGCACCATCAGGATTCAAGCAAGCCGGGCCGAAGACGGCTGAAATGCCAGAAACCGGTCCCCGGTAGCTTGTTTCCTTCCCAGTATAAGAATTGGCTTGGTAGTTTGGTCTGCCCTGTTCCCATGATGCACTGGGCCAGGGTCAGACTAATTTGCATATAGCCAAGTTCTGAGCTGGGATGGTGCAGTGAGCTGAAAAACGGTGATGGATCAAGCCCTGATCTTTGGACTGGGTAAGAGTGGTCTGCTTAATTCAGACACTCTGTTCATCACCACCCCCTTTTCTGAATCATTTTTGTCCACCATAAGCGTGGAAGGGTATACTCAGATGTGAGTCCCTAGCTCATTGCACCATCAGGATTCAAGCAAGCCGGGCCGAAGACGGCTGAAATGCCAGAAACCGGTCCCCGGTAGCTTGTTTCCTTCCCAGTATAAGAATTGGCTTGGTAGTTTGGTCTGCCCTGTTCCCATGATGCACTGGGCCAGGGTCAGACTAATTTGCATATAGCCAAGTCCTGAGCTGGGATGGTGCAGTGAGCTGAAAAACGGTGATGGATCAAGCCCTGATCTTTGGACTGGGTAAGAGTGGTCTGCTTAATTCAGACACTCTGTTCATCACCAACCCCTTTTCTGAATCATTTTTGTCCACCATAAGCGTGGAAGGGTATACTCAGATGTGAGTCCCTAGCTCATTGCACCATCAGGATTCAAGCAAGCCGGGCCGAAGACGGCTGAAATGCCAGAAACCGGTCCCCGGTAGCTTGTTTCCTTCCCAGTATAAGAATTGGCTTGGTAGTTTGGTCTGCCCTGTTCCCATGATGCACTGGGCCAGGGTCAGACTAATTTGCATATAGCCAAGTTCTGAGCTGGGATGGTGCAGTGAGCTGAAAAACAGTGATGGATCAAGCCCTGATCTTTGGACTGGGTAAGAGTGGTCTGCTTAATTCAGACACTCTGTTCATCACCACCCCCTTTTCTGAATCATTTTTGTCCACCATAAGCGTGGAAGGGTATACTCAGATGTGAGTCCCTAGCTCATTGCACCATCAGGATTCAAGCAAGCCGGGCCGAAGACGGCTGAAATGCCAGAAACCGGTCCCCGGTAGCTTGTTTCCTTCCCAGTATAAGAATTGGCTTGGTAGTTTGGTCTGCCCTGTTCCCATGATGCACTGGGCCAGGGTCAGACTAATTTGCATATAGCCAAGTTCTGAGCTGGGATGGTGCAGTGAGCTGAAAAACGGTGATGGATCAAGCCCTGATCTTTGGACTGGGTAAGAGTGGTCTGCTTAATTCAGACACTCTGTTCATCACCACCCCCTTTTCTGAATCATTTTTGTCCACCATAAGCGTGGAAGGGTATACTCAGATGTGAGTCCCTAGCTCATTGCACCATCAGGATTCAAGCAAGCCGGGCCGAAGACGGCTGAAATGCCAGAAACCGGTCCCCGGTAGCTTGTTTCCTTCCCAGTATAAGAATTGGCTTGGTAGTTTGGTCTGCCCTGTTCCCATGATGCACTGGGCCAGGGTCAGACTAATTTGCATATAGCCAAGTTCTGAGCTGGGATGGTGCAGTGAGCTGAAAAACTGTGATGGATCAAGCCCTGATCTTTGGACTGGGTAAGAGTGGTCTGCTTAATTCAGACACTCTGTTCATCACCACCCCCTTTTCTGAATCATTTTTGTCCACCATAAGCGTGGAAGGGTATACTCAGATGTGAGTCCCTAGCTCATTGCACCATCAGGATTCAAGCAAGCCGGGCCGAAGACGGCTGAAATGCCAGAAACCGGTCCCCGGTAGCTTGTTTCCTTCCCAGTATAAGAATTGGCTTGGTAGTTTGGTCTGCCCTGTTCCCATGATGCACTGGGCCAGGGTCAGACTAATTTGCATATAGCCAAGTTCTGAGCTGGGATGGTGCAGTGAGCTGAAAAACGGTGATGGATCAAGCCCTGATCTTTGGACTGGGTAAGAGTGGTCTGCTTAATTCAGACACTCTGTTCATCACCACCCCCTTTTCTGAATCATTTTTGTCCACCATAAGCGTGGAAGGGTATACTCAGATGTGAGTCCCTAGCTCATTGCACCATCAGGATTCAAGCAAGCCGGGCCGAAGACGGCTGAAATGCCAGAAACCGGTCCCCGGTAGCTTGTTTCCTTCCCAGTATAAGAATTGGCTTGGTAGTTTGGTCTGCCCTGTTCCCATGATGCACTGGGCCAGGGTCAGACTAATTTGCATATAGCCAAGTTCTGAGCTGGGATGGTGCAGTGAGCTGAAAAACGGTGATGGATCAAGCCCTGATCTTTGGACTGGGTAAGAGTGGTCTGCTTAATTCAGACACTCTGTTCATCACCACCCCCTTTTCTGAATCATTTTTGTCCACCATAAGCGTGGAAGGGTATACTCAGATGTGAGTCCCTAGCTCATTGCACCATCAGGATTCAAGCAAGCCGGGCCGAAGACGGCTGAAATGCCAGAAACCGGTCCCCGGTAGCTTGTTTCCTTCCCAGTATAAGAATTGGCTTGGTAGTTTGGTCTGCCCTGTTCCCATGATGCACTGGGCCAGGGTCAGACTAATTTGCATATAGCCAAGTTCTGAGCTGGGATGGTGCAGTGAGCTGAAAAACTGTGATGGATCAAGCCTGATCTTTGGACTGGGTAAGAGTGGTCTGCTTAATTCAGACACTCTGTTCATCACCACCCCCTTTTCTGAATCATTTTTGTCCACCACAAGCGTGGAAGGGTATACTCAGATGTGAGTCCCTAGCTCATTGCACCATCAGGATTCAAGCAAGCCGGGCCGAAGACGGCTGAAATGCCAGAAACCGGTCCCCGGTAGCTTGTTTCCTTTCCAGTACAAGAATTGGCTTGGTAGTTTGGTCTACCCTGTTCCCATGATGCACTGGGCCAGGGTCAGACTAATTTGCATATAGCCAAGTTCTGAGCTGGGATGGTGCAGTGAGCTGAAAAACGGTGATGGATCAAGCCCTGATCCTTGGACTGGGTAAGAGTGGTCTGCTTAATTCAGACACTCTGTTCATCACCACCCCTTTTCTGAATCATTTTTGTCCACCATAAGCGTGGAAGGGTATACTCAGATGTGAGTCCCTAGCTCATTGCACCATCAGGATTCAAGCAAGCCGGGCCGAAGACGGCTGAAATGCCAGAAACCGGTCCCCGGTAGCTTGTTTCCTTCCCAGTATAAGAATTGGCTTGGTAGTTTGGTCTGCCCTGTTCCCATGATGCACTGGGCCAGGGTCAGACTAATTTGCATATAGCCAAGTTCTGAGCTGGGATGGTGCAGAGAGCTGAAAAACGGTGATGGATCAAGCCCTGATCTTTGGACTGGGTAAGAGTGGTCTGCTTAATTCAGACACTCTGTTCATCACCACCCCCTTTTCTGAATCATTTTTGTCCACCATAAGCGTGGAAGGGTATACTCAGATGTGAGTCCCTAGCTCATTGCACCATCAGGATTCAAGCAAGCCGGGCCGAAGACGGCTGAAATGCCAGAAACCGGTCCCCGGTAGCTTGTTTCCTTCCCAGTATAAGAATTGGCTTGGTAGTTTGGTCTGCCCTGTTCCCATGATGCACTGGGCCAGGGTCAGACTAATTTGCATATAGCCAAGTTCCTGAGCTGGGATGGTGCAGTGAGCTGAAAAACGGTGATGGATCAAGCCCTGATCTTTGGACTGGGTAAGAGTGGTCTGCTTAATTCAGACACTCTGTTCATCACCACCCCCTTTTCTGAATCATTTTTGTCCACCATAAGCGTGGAAGGGTATACTCAGATGTGAGTCCCTAGCTCATTGCACCATCAGGATTCAAGCAAGCCGGGCCGAAGACGGCTGAAATGCCAGAAACCGGTCCCCGGTAGCTTGTTTCCTTCCCAGTATAAGAATTGGCTTGGTAGTTTGGTCTGCCCTGTTCCCATGATGCACTGGGCCAGGGTCAGACTAATTTGCATATAGCCAGTTCTGAGCTGGGATGGTGCAGTGAGCTGAAAAACGGTGATGGATCAAGCCCTGATCTTTGGACTGGGTAAGAGTGGTCTGCTTAATTCAGACACTCTGTTCATCACCACCCCCTTTTCTGAATCATTTTTGTCCACCATAAGCGTGGAAGGGTATACTCAGATGTGAGTCCCTAGCTCATTGCACCATCAGGATTCAAGCAGCCGGGCCGAAGACGGCTGAAATGCCAGAAACCGGTCCCCGGTAGCTTGTTTCCTTCCCAGTATAAGAATTGGCTTGGTAGTTTGGTCTGCCCTGTTCCCATGATGCACTGGGCCAGGGTCAGACTAATTTGCATATAGCCAAGTTCCTGAGCTGGGATGGTGCAGTGAGCTGAAAAACGGTGATGGATCAAGCCCTGATCTTTGGACTGGGTAAGAGTGGTCTGCTTAATTCAGACACTCTGTTCATCACCACCCCCTTTTCTGAATCATTTTGTCCACCATAAGCGTGGAAGGGTATACTCAGATGTGAGTCCCTAGCTCATTGCACCATCAGGATTCAAGCAAGCCGGGCCGAAGACGGCTGAAATGCCAGAAACCGGTCCCCGGTAGCTTGTTTCCTTCCCAGTATAAGAATTGGCTTGGTAGTTTGGTCTGCCCTGTTCCCATGATGCACTGGGCCAGGGTCAGACTAATTTGCATATAGCCAAGTTCTGAGCTGGGATGGTGCAGTGAGCTGAAAAACGGTGATGGATCAAGCCCTGATCTTTGGACTGGGTAAGAGTGGTCTGCTTAATTCAGACACTCTGTTCATCACCACCCCTTTTCTGAATCATTTTTGTCCACCATAAGCGTGGAAGGGTATACTCAGATGTGAGTCCCTAGCTCATTGCACCATCAGGATTCAAGCAAGCCGGGCCGAAGACGGCTGAAATGCCAGAAACCGGTCCCCGGTAGCTTGTTTCCTTCCCAGTATAAGAATTGGCTTGGTAGTTTGGTCTGCCCTGTTCCCATGATGCACTGGGCCAGGGTCAGACTAATTTGCATATAGCCAAGTTCTGAGCTGGGATGGTGCAGTGAGCTGAAAAACTGTGATGGATCAAGCCCTGATCTTTGGACTGGGTAAGAGTGGTCTGCTTAATTCAGACACTCTGTTCATCACCACCCCCTTTTCTGAATCATTTTTGTCCACCATAAGCGTGGAAGGGTATACTCAGATGTGAGTCCCTAGCTCATTGCACCATCAGGATTCAAGCAAGCCGGGCCGAAGACCGGCTGAAATGCCAGAAACCGGTCCCCGGTAGCTTGTTTCCTTCCCAGTATAAGAATTGGCTTGGTAGTTTGGTCTGCCCTGTTCCCATGATGCACTGGGCCAGGGTCAGACTAATTTGCATATAGCCAAGTTCTGAGCTGGGATGGTGCAGTGAGCTGAAAAACGGTGATGGATCAAGCCCTGATCTTTGGACTGGGTAAGAGTGGTCTGCTTAATTCAGACACTCTGTTCATCACCACCCCCTTTTCTGAATCATTTTTGTCCACCATAAGCGTGGAAGGGTATACTCAGATGTGAGTCCCTAGCTCATTGCACCATCAGGATTCAAGCAAGCCGGGCCGAAGACGGCTGAAATGCCAGAAACCGGTCCCCGGTAGCTTGTTTCCTTCCCAGTATAAGAATTGGCTTGGTAGTTTGGTCTGCCCTGTTCCCATGATGCACTGGGCCAGGGTCAGACTAATTTGCATATAGCCAAGTCCTGAGCTGGGATGGTGCAGTGAGCTGAAAAACGGTGATGGATCAAGCCCTGATCTTTGGGACTGGGTAAGAGTGGTCTGCTTAATTCAGACACTCTGTTCATCACCACCCCCTTTTCTGAATCATTTTTGTCCACCATAAGCGTGGAAGGGTATACTCAGATGTGAGTCCCTAGCTCATTGCACCATCAGGATTCAAGCAAGCCGGGCCGAAGACGGCTGAAATGCCAGAAACCGGTCCCCGGTAGCTTGTTTCCTTCCCAGTATAAGAATTGGCTTGGTAGTTTGGTCTGCCCTGTTCCCATGATGCACTGGGCCAGGGTCAGACTAATTTGCATATAGCCAAGTTCTGAGCTGGGATGGTGCAGTGAGCTGAAAAACGGTGATGGATCAAGCCCTGATCTTGGACTGGGTAAGAGTGGTCTGCTTAATTCAGACACTCTGTTCATCACCACCCCCTTTTCTGAATCATTTTTGTCCACCATAAGCGTGGAAGGGTATACTCAGATGTGAGTCCCTAGCTCATTGCACCATCAGGATTCAAGCAAGCCGGGCCGAAGACGGCTGAAATGCCAGAAACCGGTCCCCGGTAGCTTGTTTCCTTCCCAGTATAAGAATTGGCTTGGTAGTTTGGTCTGCCCTGTTCCCATGATGCACTGGGCCAGGGTCAGACTAATTTGCATATAGCCAAGTCTTGAGCTGGGATGGTGCAGTGAGCTGAAAAACGGTGATGGATCAAGCCCTGATCTTTGGACTGGGTAAGAGTGGTCTGCTTAATTCAGACACTCTGTTCATCACCACCCCCTTTTCTGAATCATTTTTGTCCACCATAAGCGTGGAAGGGTATACTCAGATGTGAGTCCCTAGCTCATTGCACCATCAGGATTCAAGCAAGCCGGGCCGAAGACGGCTGAAATGCCAGAAACCGGTCCCCGGTAGCTTGTTTCCTTCCCAGTATAAGAATTGGCTTGGTAGTTTGGTCTGCCCTGTTCCCATGATGCACTGGGCCAGGGTCAGACTAATTTGCATATAGCCAAGTTCTGAGCTGGGATGGTGCAGTGAGCTGAAAAACGGTGATGGATCAAGCCCTGATCTTTGGACTGGGTAAGAGTGGTCTGCTTAATTCAGACACTCTGTTCATCACCACCCCCTTTTCTGAATCATTTTTGTCCACCATAAGCGTGGAAGGGTATACTCAGATGTGAGTCCCTAGCTCATTGCACCATCAGGATTCAAGCAAGCCGGCCGAAGACGGCTGAAATGCCAGAAACCGGTCCCCGGTAGCTTGTTTCCTTCCCAGTATAAGAATTGGCTTGGTAGTTTGGTCTGCCCTGTTCCCATGATGCACTGGGCCAGGGTCAGACTAATTTGCATATAGCCAAGTTCTGAGCTGGGATGGTGCAGTGAGCTGAAAAACGGTGATGGATCAAGCCCTGATCTTTGGACTGGGTAAGAGTGGTCTGCTTAATTCAGACACTCTGTTCATCACCACCCCCTTTCTGAATCATTTTTGTCCACCCATAAGCGTGGAAGGGTATACTCAGATGTGAGTCCCTAGCTCATTGCACCATCAGGATTCAAGCAAGCCGGGCCGAAGACGGCTGAAATGCCAGAAACCGGTCCCGGTAGCTTGTTTCCTTCCCAGTATAAGAATTGGCTTGGTAGTTTGGTCTGCCCTGTTCCCATGATGCACTGGGCCAGGGTCAGACTAATTTGCATATAGCCAAGTTCTGAGCTGGGATGGTGCAGTGAGCTGAAAAACGGTGATGGATCAAGCCCTGATCTTTGGACTGGGTAAGAGTGGTCTGCTTAATTCAGACACTCTGTTCATCACCACCCCCTTTTCTGAATCATTTTTGTCCACCATAAGCGTGGAAGGGTATACTCAGATGTGAGTCCCTAGCTCATTGCACCATCAGGATTCAAGCAAGCCGGGCCGAAGACGGCTGAAATGCCAGAAACCGGTCCCCGGTAGCTTGTTTCCTTCCAGTATAAGAATTGGCTTGGTAGTTTGGTCTGCCCTGTTCCCATGATGCACTGGGCCAGGGTCAGACTAATTTGCATATAGCCAAGTTCTGAGCTGGGATGGTGCAGTGAGCTGAAAAACGGTGATGGATCAAGCCCTGATCTTTGGACTGGGTAAGAGTGGTCTGCTTAATTCAGACACTCTGTTCATCACCACCCCCTTTTCTGAATCATTTTGTCCACCATAAGCGTGGAAGGGTATACTCAGATGTGAGTCCCTAGCTCATTGCACCATCAGGATTCAAGCAAGCCGGGCCGAAGACGGCTGAAATGCCAGAAACCGGTCCCCGGTAGCTTGTTTCCTTCCCAGTACAAGAATTGGCTTGGTAGTTTGGTCTGCCCTGTTCCCATGATGCACTGGGCCAGGGTCAGACTAATTTGCATATAGCCAAGTCTGAGCTGGATGGTGCAGTGAGCTGAAAAACGGTGATGGATCAAGCCCTGATCTTTGGACTGGGTAAGAGTGGTCTGCTTAATTCAGACACTCTGTTCATCACCACCCCCTTTTCTGAATCATTTTTGTCCACCATAAGCGTGGAAGGGTATACTCAGATGTGAGTCCCTAGCTCATTGCACCATCAGGATTCAAGCAAGCCGGGCCGAAGACGGCTGAAATGCCAGAAACCGGTCCCCGTAGCTTGTTTCCTTCCCAGTATAAGAATTGGCTTGGTAGTTTGGTCTGCCCTGTTCCCATGATGCACTGGGCCAGGGTCAGACTAATTTGCATATAGCCAAGTCCTGAGCTGGGATGATGGTGCAGTGAGCTGAAAAACGGTGATGGATCAAGCCCTGATCTTTGGACTGGGTAAGAGTGGTCTGCTTAATTCAGACACTCTGTTCATCACCACCCCCTTTTCTGAATCATTTTTGTCCACCATAACGCGCTCGAAGGGTATACTCAGATGTGAGTCCCTAGCTCATTGCACCATCAGGATTCAAGCAAGCCGGGCCGAAGACGGCTGAAATGCCAGAAACCGGTCCCCGGTAGCTTGTTTCCTTCCCAGTATAAGAATTGGCTTGGTAGTTTGGTCTGCCCTGTTCCCATGATGCACTGGGCCAGGGTCAGACTAATTTGCATATAGCCAAGTTCTGAGCTGGGATGGTGCAGTGAGCTGAAAAACGGTGATGGATCAAGCCCTGATCTTTGGACTGGGTAAGAGTGGTCTGCTTAATTCAGACACTCTGTTCATCACCACCCCCTTTTCTGAATCATTTTTGTCCACCATA